>NW_024719285.1:90000-97500 GCF_018991925.1 Homarus americanus
CACACACAAACACACACACACACACACACACACACAACTAATATGAAGAACACAACCCTGATATAACACCCAATATAGCCGTGATATGTATATCTACAGTGCCATATACCAACACCATAACCTTGGTATATGTACATATTAAGCGCACAACCTGGATCCATCAGGAATAGAGACACCTGCCGCCCCTTAATTAACACAGGTGGGGCGAGCGATCAAGCCGAGCCTGGGTGGCCGGAAGCCCCTGTTGACATGTTTAGTTCTGGTGGTGACCGCCAGGCGAGGGTTAAAGGGGATGAATGACCAGTAGTTGTAACAGCTGACTGCAGGGACCGTGTTGTGTTAGGAGAGGCAGAGAGGGAAGGGAGAGTAGGAGAAAAAGGGCAAAGAGGGAGGGAAGAAAGGGATAGGAGAAGGAAGAGAAGGAAAGGAAGGAAGGAGGGGGGAAGATGAATTGATGAGTACAGACTAAAAAATGATAAGAGATAAATAGAAGAGAGAGAAATACAAAGAGAAAGAAATAGATAGATGGATAAAAAGAACACGAGAAAAATACATATGAAGAGAGAGAGAGAGAGAGAGAGAGAGAGAGAGAGAGAGAGAGAGAGAGAGAGAGAGAGACCCACCACCCTAGCAGTGTAATATTGATACTCTCACATATTGCTCCAACGCCCGAAGGCCAAATTCTCTCCACCAGTCCGATTAACATACGTCTGGCTGCACGGTTATGCGGTTCTTCCCTGCGGTTCATAGCTTCCTGGTTCTGCGGTTCATAGCTTTCTGGTTCTGCGGTTCATAGCTTTTTGGTTCTGCGGTTCATAGCTTTCTGGTTCTGCGGTTCATAGCTTTCTGGTTCTGCGGTTCATAGCTTTCTGGTTCTGCGGTTCATAGCTTTCTGGTTCTGCGGTTCATAGCTTATTGGTTCTGCGGTTCATAGCTTCCTGTTTCTGCGGTTCATAGCTTCCAGGTTCTGCGATTCATAGCTTTCTGGTTCTGCGGTTCATAGCTTCCTGGTTCTGTGGTTCTCTATTTCTATGTTTCTTTGGTCCATGGTTTCTGAGAGAGAGAGAGAGAGAGAGAGAGAGAGAGAGAGAGAGAGAGAGAGAGAGAGAGAGAGAGAGAGACCCATAAGAAATATCTAAATCAAATAATAAACAAACTATCCTAACCAATCACATGACACGAAACGAAGAACAGCAAACCAATCAGCAGAAGCCCAGAAAACCCAAACAAAAAACAACCAACCAATCAGATGCCTGCAAAAACAAACAAAAGATAACCAACCAATCAGATGCCTGCAAAACCCCCAAAAAGAGAACCCAAGT
The DNA here is from genome assembly GCF_018991925.1 of Homarus americanus. NCBI lineage: Eukaryota > Metazoa > Arthropoda > Malacostraca > Decapoda > Nephropidae > Homarus > Homarus americanus. Next base: position 91,323 of record NW_024719285.1, read on the forward strand.
AGCCAATCAGACAGATACATGATCAATACTTCCACTCAGGACTAACTTATGTTAATGTGTTAATTTATGTTAAGTATTTTAGCAACTCCATTACCAGGTGGCGTTCATTAGGGGCGCTACTCACCTGTATACCTGCGTAGTGTCAACGGTGATTACTGTGTGTGTGTGTGTGTGTGTGTGTGTGTGTGTGTGTGTGTGTGTGTGTGTATTCAAATGATGACTTTTATATTCTCATAAATACATATATATATACATAGAGGTAAACATACATACATACTGTACATACATATACATACATACATTATACTTTCTTAATTTTCATATTGTTTATTATCAATCAATTTCAAATATCTATCTATCTATCTATCTATCTATCTATCTATCTATCTATGTCAGCCATATGATGTAAATAATCAACTATCAATTACAAACTTCATTCAATTGTTACCTTTCCTAAGAACTGACCAGACTTTACATACCGTCAGCCATTCTACCATCAATTATTCGTCAATTTCAACCCTCCATCTACCCTCTCACCATCCAATCAGCTCTCACTTTCCTCAATAGCTTCCACTGCCACGTCAATCATTGCTTACGTCATCGCTAACTCATCCAATCAACTCCTTCAGCCAATGCTATTTGTGACCTATCTATCTATCTGAATCACGTGATCCAAATCGACCAATCACTATCCAGTACCACACGATAAAACTGACCAATTACAGTTATGACACTAATTTTTTACGAAAATTGACCAATTAGCTTCTCGATAGTTTATCACGTGACGCATATTGACCAATCAGTTTCTCGGTAGCATATCACTTGATTAGAATTGACCAATCAGGTTCTTGATACATCATCACGTCACTAAAATTGACCAATCAGGTTGCATCTACCAAAATACAAGGCGAGAACCGACCAATCATCGTCGTAATTAAGAAAGTAAATAAAATTATATAAGTAGAGCCAGTGAATGAAAAGTAAAAAGTAAAAAGTAAGAAATGAAAGTTTGTAACGTTTGTAAGAAAGTAATTAAGATTTTAAATATGTAAATAAAACAGTAAGTAAATTTGTAAGTAAATAAATGACCAAATAAGTAAGTTTGTAAGTAAATGAGAAATAAAATAAGCAAATTTGTAAGTAAATAAGAGAATAAGTAAAATTGTCAGTAAATAAGTATAAGTCAGTACATTTGCAAGGAATTAAGTAAGAAAAAGAAGGTTTATAAGTAAATAAGTAAGAGAATAAGCAAATAAGTAAGAGCATAAACAAACTTATAATTATATGAGCGATATTCGTCACTTGCAATCAATCAGTGTCGTTGCTGGTAGTGAACGACGCTTAACGAGGACGGTGGCTCGTTAACGTAATGGGTAATTGGTCTTAACTAGGTCGTTTACCTCTGAACAACTCCGCCTTCTGACCATTAAAGCACTTGTTTGTTGGGGGGTAGGGGAGGGGGGGTCAGTGTTATGATGGAGTCTGGGGCCGGATTTTGAAGGATAAGGGGGAACGTTAGGTTGTCAACACATACATACATACATACATAAATTACATACATACATACATAAATTACATACATACATACACATACATATAAAGAAATAATACCAGGACAAAAGACCTCTACACACACACACACACACACACACACACACACACACACACACACTTGGGAGTACATAAGGTAAGGTTGGCATGTCTACGCCCCTCTCCTCCCTTATCTCTCCTTCCTCACCTCTCCTCTCTCCCTCACCTCTCTCTCTCCCTCACCCTCCTCTCTCCCTCACCTCTCCCTCACCTCTCCCTCTCCCTCACCTCCCTCTCTCCCCACCTCCTTCTCTCCCTCACCTCCTCTCCCCACCTCCTCTCTCCCCCACCTCCCTTCTCTCCCTCACCCTCCTCTCTCTCCCTCACCTTCCCTTCTCTCCCTCACCTCCCTCACCTCCACTACCTCCACCTAAGTGACCACTCATCCGGCTAAAATAACATTCCGGCTTCTTCAACTTCCTGGGAATAAAAATCAATCAATCCGGCAGCTGTCTTTATATGGCCTGAGTGTCTTTCTTGTTCTTCTTTTTCTCTCACTCTCTCACCTCTTACTCTTCCTACTTCCTCTTCCTCTCATTCACCCCCCTTCTCTTTCTTACCCTATACTCCCTTAGTCCCTCCTTCTCTCCCTCTCTACTTCCCTCTCACTTCCCTCACTACCACAATAACTGCTGAGGCAGATCTGATCAAATTGGTATCTCGGGAAATCTCTCTCTCTCTCTCTCTCTCCCCTCTCTCTCTCTCTCTCTCTCTCCCACTTCCTCTTCCTTCCTCCATACCTCCGCCTCTTCACTACTTACTCCCCTCACCTCTCACTCAACCCTCCTTCTCCTCTCTTCCTTCAAACCTCAACCTCTCTCTCCTCCATTCTCCCTCCCCTCTTGCCCTTGTCTCCCATCTCACACCTCTCACCCCTCTCCCTCCCCTCTCCTTGACATAATTCAGTAGGACGCCTTGGTAAGACAGCCCCACTCACGCCTCTAGCTCAAGACACCCCGAGAGAGAGAGAGAGAGAGAGAGAGAGAGAGAGAGAGAGAGAGAGAAGTAAGGTTCCTCAGGTATACAGCTTAATTGAGACAGGTAGCAGAGTCGTCCATCACCCAGTAGGAGAGGGTGGAGGGGTCACAGCATGTCCTGAGAGATAGTTAGAGATGATCAATGTCTCTCAAACTTAATGAATCAGTGTCTCTTGGTGTCTCTCAATGTCTCTCACACTTAAGGTTTAGTGTCTCTCAGACGTACTGTGTCAGTAAACGATCATTGACACAACTCATCCACACCCCACCCACTTAACGACACACACACACACACACACATACACACAGACAAACACACACACACACACACACACACACACACACACACACACACACATACACACACAGACAAACACACACACACACACACACACACACACACACACACACACACACACACACACACACACACACACACACACCTTGGAACGACAGAGCCCTCCAGAGCCCCATTTAACGGCACAAACCATCACAGTCTCGCTTAACGATACATTCAGCCGCCCCCCCCACACACCCTAACGACATAACTCAGAGCAATCCATCGTTTAATGAGACAACCCATCGTGGAGTCTTGCTTAACGAGACATCTCATCACAGAGTCTTGGTTAACGAGACATAACGACACAGTCTCAATAGCATCTACCTTGATACGCAGCCAGACTCCTGCTCTCAGCTGAGGGATGGCCAGAGCAGGGAGAGGCCATCCTACGGCTCGTTGAACACACCTCACAGCAGACTTCCTTAATTACACTCTACTGTAGAGATATCCGCCTGACCTGAGTTGTTCCTGCTGCTACTGCTGTTACTACTACTACTACTACTACTATTACTGATACTACTACTACTACTACTACTACAGGATAAGGTAAGGGTTGTGTAATGTTGATGTACAAGTCTTTGAGGTGACAAGCGTATTGACGGGGAGGAAGGAGAGAGCAAGGGGAGGAAAGGCAAGGCGTAGGAAGGAGGAGGAAGGTAGGAAGGAGGAGGCAAGGAATGGGAGGGAGGGAATGTGAATGAGGTAAGATGTTGGAGAGAGAGAGAGAGAGAGAGAGAGAGAGAGAGAGTTAGTTCACAGTCTGCACCACATTACCGGCACGTGTCCACGCCTCACACACAGACAGACAAAAACAACTTGTGGTGGGTTTGTGGGTAACGAGCTGGGCTGTAAAACTCTAGGACCTTGGGTCGAGCTCCAAAGAGATTTTTCTGTTTGGGTGTTTTAGCGTTTAATCATCACTCTAGTTTTTGTTGTTTTATTTATATTTTCATATTATGGGGAGTTGTGTGTGTGTGTGAGACAGACAGACAGACAGACAGACAGACAGACAGACAGACAGACACCAACAATCAATTACATCTAAAAACATTAAACCAAACGGTACACTAACCAACACACACATACGCCTTTCATCACCCCAAGATCCAGGGTTCGTATCCCAACTTAGGTACAGTATCCACCTCAGGGCTTGGGTGAAACGAGGCTGGCATTAGATGGAACTTCTCAGAATCTGATAATAGTGTCAGAGTGGGGAGGGGAGGAGGTGGGAAGGGGAGGTGGAGAGGGAGGGGAAGAGGAGATGGGGAGGAGGGGAAGAGGAGAGGGGAGGTGGTGGGAACGGGGAGGCAGGAGGGAGGAGGGGAAGAGGAGAGGGGAAGAGGAGAGGGGAGGGGAGGGGAGGGGAGGAGGGGAAGAGGAGAGGGGAGGTGGTGGTGTGGGGCGGCTGACTCCTGTGGGTGCATAGTTATTCTGTTTATTACTGTTATTGTGAGCAGTGGCATATTATCGTGTGTGTGTGTGTGTGTGTGTGTGTGTGTGTGTGTGTGTGTGTGTGTATTTATAAGTACAATTGCAAGTTGATCTTCTGTCCAATATTCAACACTCTCTCTCTCTCTCTCTCTTCTCTCTCTCTCTCTCTCTCTCTCAATGTATATAAAAATATCCATTAACCACAATAACAAAATAAATAAATAATATCCCCCGAACATAAACCGTTCAACAACAACACCCATTTCCCAACCCAAACTGCTCGAAAAAATCATGAAAATAAACAATAACTGAAAACTGAGAGATTCATTTCCTATAACTCGACTTAATCCCAAAAACTGTATCAACAAAGAGAGTCAGCGGTTAGGTATTTCAGTAGTCAGCAGCGTCAGCCGTCAGCAGCAAGTCCGCTTATCAGCAATATCCCAGGTGTCAGGTGTGAGATATGTTTATATAACAACCAACTGACAGCGACGTGCAGCCTCCTGTCAGCTGAGTCAGATCAGCTGATGTTTGTTATTGTTGTGGTGTCAGTGTTGATGGTCTACTGGAGGAGGAGGAGAAGACGAGGGTGATGCTGGGGGGAAGGAGAAGAAGGTGATGAGTGGGAAGTGATGAGAGAGGAGGAGGAGAGGAGGAAGACGAGGGTGATGCTGGGGGGAAGGAGAAGAAGGTGATGAGTGGGGAGTGATGAGAGAGGAGGAGGAGAGGAGGAAGACGAGGGTGATGCTGGGGGGAAGGAGAAGGTGATGAGGGGGAGGATGAGAGAGGAGGAGGAGAGGGAAGACGAGGGTGATGCTGGGGGGAAGGAGAAGAAGGTGATGAGTGGGGAGTGATGAGAGAGGAGGAGGAGGAGGAGGTGGAGGAGGTGATGAGTGGGGAGTGATGAGAGAGGAGGAAGACGAGGGTGATGCTGGGGGAAGGAGAAGAAGGTGATGAGTGGGGAGTGATGAAACAGGAGGAGAAGAAGACGACGAGGAGGAGGAGGGGAAGTGGTGAAGGAAGAGGAGGAAGAAGATCAATCTATCTATCTATCTATATCTGTCACACTCATGTTACACACCCGCCACACGCACATACCTGTCCCCCATAAAACACACACACACACACACACACACACACACCTGTCTGTATCTGTATTCCATCAAATCTCCTTCATAATCCATAAGTAATCCATCCAATTATTATTATTTTTTTAACTCTCTCTCTCTCTCTCTCTCTTCATTCGTATGTTTATCAAAAGTTTATCGTCATTAATTATATATTTTTTCTTATGTGAATTGATTAGTTTTATTTATTTGTTGAGAGAAAATTACTAATTATTTTGGTGTGTAAAGGGTGAGGAGGAGGGTAAGGGTGTGTAAAGGGTGAGGGAGGGAGGGTAAGGGTGAGGGAGGGAGGGTAAGGGTGTGTAAAGGGTGAGGGAGGAGGGTAAGGGTGTGTAAATGGTGAGGAGGGAGGGTAAGGGTGTAAAGGTGAGGGAGGGAGGGTAAGGGTGAGGGAGGGAGGGTAAGGGTGTGTAAAGGGTGAGGGAGGAGGTGGGAAAGGGGGAAGACAAAGGGTAAATCTATCACGCTCGTCGTCCCTTTTGAGGTAGATTCAACCCTTTGAATAGCGGAGAGCCAATCAGTCTACTGCCTCTAGTGAAAATGACCAGGGACTCTCTCTCTCTCTCTCTCTCTCTCTCTTTCTCTCTTATCTACATTTTTATTTCTCTAATTATATCTCCTGTTAGTCTAATAGAGAGAGAGAGAGAGAGAGAGAGAGAGAGAGAGAGAGATAGAGATATATATATACTATATTATATATATATATATATATA
>NW_024719285.1:100000-105000 GCF_018991925.1 Homarus americanus
CACACAAAAAAACACACAAACACACACACACACACACACAAACCAGACAGAGAGACAGACAGAGGGAGGAAGACAGACACAGAAAGACAGAAGACATACAGATACACAGACATACAGACAGAGGGAGGAACAAGAGGGAGACTAATAGAGTAATCATTAGCCTGGTTCACTGGTAATCTCTGACCTCTGACCGTGATGTTGTCTCACTTGTCCCTGTCCTGGGTGTGTGTGTGTGTGTGTGTGTGTGTGTGTGTGTGTGTGTGTGTGTGTGTGTGTGTGTGTGAAATTAAAATTAAAATTTTATGTTAATTTTGCCACGTAAAGCGGATAGTTTATTGTGCACCCCACACTCATTCTGTGAGCGGTAGGGCAAAAGGATTACACAGTACAGGTCACAAAGGGTGTTTATAACAGGAGCTCAGTGGTCAGGATATTATGGCATTGAATGTTATAGAGTCTTTGTTTAGTTCTGTACGTAAAGGGCGACTTATTCACAGCAGTGTGAGGCAATATGTCTGGCCGCACACTTTGTTATTCACAGCTGCGTGAGAGGTATTCAAGCACATCATGTGTGTTTGGTTCTATACATGGGAACTGATATAGCTACTGAGTGCAAAAAGGTGGATACAATCTTTGTATGTCGGCTATCTTGCCATTAGAGATGAAGTGTTGCAATATTTCACACACAGTTTGCTTGGACCTGTCCCTAAAAGGTTCTATCCTCACACAGTCAAGGACGTAGTGTTGGAGTGTGTGGCCATATGTCTGGCCACACACTTTACATTTAGTTTTGTTCACATCTGCCTGAGGGATATACTGCCATTTGGGTTTACATCCTAATCTTAGCCTAACGGTTACAGCCGAGTGTGTGTGTGTGTGTGTGTGTGTGTGTGTGTGTGTGTGTGTGTGTGTGTGTGTGTAGCCTCACTAAATCACTCATATACCTTCATACACCAGACTCAAACACCTGGCATATATTTACCTTCATTAATATAACCAAATATTTCCTCTGAGGTCAAAAGGCAGAATTTATAATTTACATCACAAATGACAACGAAAGCCTTTGACAGCGTGTTTTAATTTTATAAACACGAGAGACAGAAAACATGGGATTTATTCATCAATTTTTATGAGAAAATTATATTTTTTTTTTTACCTTTGAGATGAAAATAATTTATTAATCGTGCTTTTTGTTGTTGTTGTTTTAATTCAACCAACTAATGGATATATGTATATGTACTGTATATGTACTGTATGTATATGAAATAAAACAGAGAAAGGTAAATGAGTGATTATACTGCATGTATAATGTATCTAAACTAAACTTAACCTAACCTAATTTAACTTAACCTAACTTAATCTAACTTAACTTACCTAATCAAACTTTTCCTAACCTAACCTAACGTAACTTACTCTAACCTCCAACTTTAACATTACATAACCTAATCAGAGTCATCTGTACATTAAATGGCTGTCAAAATAACGTAACTATCATGCAACCTCAGTTCTAGAGTTTGTAAATCTCACCCATAGATGGCAGCAGTTCCGGCGGGATGAAGGAGGGGGTCATCTTACCTCAGGCAGAATCAGGGCGGCGTCACTACTCCAGCAATGGATAATTGCCAAAGTGTCTCTTCTTGTCATTAATATTCCCAGGACGACCCCGCCTCCCTGCGGTTATTGAGGGCCCGACACCGCACCGGCCGGACCAAACGATGGTTCTCTCGTTAAAACAGACATTAACAAGCCATTAGCCTCGTTCACGGACGGCTTGTGTGTGGCTTTATGTCTTATACGATAACGAGATCGTCAAGAAATGCTGTACTTCCACTCTATCCAATTACTTTCAGCCGTCTAAATGATCCAACCTTCAGACTGATATTTTTCAATCTTTTATCATCTATTCCCTGTTTCAATACTAATAAGAGTGACAATATAAATCTACTTTTCTAATATCGAAATACCTGAAAATATTAATCTGATAATTTACATTTTGACATTCGTGTTATCTTTTATGCCTGTGATCCCTCGACGTCAACCATGTTATCTAATGAAGTGTAAACAAACTCCCGGACTTTCCCTAAAATGAACAAAGACGCTTTATGAGACAATCGTTGTTTAATGACGTGAGGGAAAAAAACCTCCCCCAGATCTATCTCAACTTACCCCGACCTGACAAACTTGAGCCAAGAGAGAAGAGAAAAAATTATCGCTCTAATTTTTGATAGAATATAATTATTACTCTGTTCCTTCAAAAATAATAATAATAATAATAATAATAATAATAATAATAATAATAATAATAATAATAATAAAACAACCATTGCTACTACTACTGCTACTATTAATACTACAACAATTACTGCTACCAATAAAACAACCACTATTATTCCAACTACTACTACTACTACTGCTACTCCTAGTACTATGGTGCACAAAAGTCCCTTCCAGTAACTAGCCTCAATGTGAGTCCGAATCACATAAGGTTGAATCAAACGAGGTAGCTGGGCCATCAAGGCACTTCCTTCAGCTGATTCACCTTCATGTGATTCAGACTGTAACTGGAAAGGACTTTTGTGCACGATACTACAACAATAATTATTCCAACTAAACCAGTATACCTACCACCACTACTACTACTACCACCACCACACTAAACCAACCATTCCCACAACTACCCATCCTACTAAAACTGTCAATGCACCTCCCCCCCCCCCAAAAAAAAACCTAAACCGTATATCTGTAAACGGTATAGAAACACCCAACAACACCTACCCCCCAAAAAAATCCAGGTAAAAATTACAGGTACAACCATTGCTGTTTCTCACAAGGTAGACCCATTCATCATTTTACCCACTCTAATTACAATACGTAAAAAAAAACACACACACGTATAAAACATGATCTAGGTGTAGGTAATTGTGTACTTTGTGTTAATGGTCGGATTTTATTTCCAGTTTATATAGTTTTAGTACTGATAATGGCGTTGAATTGGTCTGTGTAAAAGTGTACAGCTGGGGGCATAATTCCCTGGACAGTTTAGTGATATCTGGTGTATGTGGGGGTCGGTGTGTGGTTGGTTTATAGCTGGTGAACGTTACTTGGTTTATAGCTGATGAACGTTACTTGGTTTATAGCTGGTGAACGCTTGCTTGGTTTATAGCTGATGAACGTTACTTGGTTTATAGCTGGTGAACGCTTACTTGGTTTGTAGCTGGTGAACGTTACTTGGTTTATGGCTGGTGAACGTTACTTGGTTTATGGCTGGTGAACGTTACTTGATTTATAGCTGGTGAACGTTACTTGGTATATAGCTGGTAAACGTTACTTGGTTTATAGCTGGTAAGCGTTACTTGGTTTATAGCTGGTAAACGTTACTTGGTTTATAGCTGGTAAACGTTACTTGGTTTATAACTGGTGAACGTTACTTGGTTTATAGCTGGTAAACGTTACTTGGTTTATAGCTGGTAAACGTTACTTGGTTTATAGCTGGTGAACGTTACTTGGTTTATAGCTGGTGAACGTTACTTGGTTTACAGCTGGTGAACGTTACTTGGTTTATGGCTGGTGAACGTTACTTGGTTTACAGCTGATGAACGTTACTTGAACATAATGGTTAGCATTGCGAAAGTTTTACAGCGTACGGCATTACTTGGTTTAAAAGCTGGTAAACGTTACTTGGTTTTATAGCTGGTAAACGTTACTTGGTTTTATAACTGGTGAACGTTACTTGGTTTATAGCTGGTAAACGTTACTTGGTTTACAGCTGGTAAGCGATTACTTGGTTTACAACTGGTGATATTGCGGAACATAGCTGGTAAACGTTACTTGGTTTACAGCTGGTAAACGTGCGTTAGTTTATAGCTGGTAAACGTTACTTGGTTTACAGCTGGTAAACGTTACCCAGTTTATAGCTGGTGAACGTTACTTGGTTTACAGCTGGTGAACGTTACCCGTTTTATAGCTGGTTAACGTTACTTGGTTTACAGCTAGTAAACGTTACTTGGTTTAAAGCTGGTAAACGTTGCGCGGTTTTATAGCTGGTAAACGTTACTTGGTTTATAAGCTGGTGAACGTTACTTGGTTTATAGCTGGTAAGCGTTACTTGGTTTTACAGCTGGTGAACGTTACTTGGTTTATAGCTGGTTAACGTTACTTGGTTTACAGCTGGTAAACGTTACTTGGTTTATAGCTGGTAAACGTTACTTGGTTTATAGCTGGTGAACGTTACTTGGTTTATAGCTGGTAAACGTTACTTGGTTTACAGCTGGTAAACGTTACTTGGTTTACAGCTGGTAAACGTTACTTGGTTTATAGCTGGTAAACGTTACTTGGTTTATAGCTGGTAAACGTTACTTGGTTTATAGCTGGTAAACGTTACTTGGTTTACAGCTGGTAAACGTTATTGGTTTATAGCTGGTAAACGTTACTTGGTTTATAGCTGGTAAACGTTACTTGGTTTATAGCTGGTAAACGTTACTTGGTTTATAGCTGGTAAACGTTACTTGGTTTATAGCTGGTGAACGTTATCCTTAGGTAAATGATGTCAGCTAATAACAGAAGCACCCACGGAATTCTGTCCATATTTGTACATGACGTAGAATTGTTTTGACGAGTGGAAACAAAAACCAAACTTAAAACAAACAGGTAAACAAAGAAACAAACAACAAACACCATTACTTTCAAGATGAAATTGTATATGTTTTTGTTTGTTTTATTTACATGTGAGGTATAACAATTATATTTTATTTCTATTTATAAGTAATGAGTTGATTTATACTTTGAATTGGCTTTCTTAAGACTACTGATACTCGTCTACCCATCAGTCTATCTGTCTATCCGTCTGTCTATCCGTCCGTCTATCTATCTATCCGTTCTTCTATCTGTCCTGACCGCCCTCACACCCATTAAGGAAGTGACTAGAGCTTGTCGAGGTCAAGTGCCGTAACTACCTGCTGAAATTCTTTAACCAGTGTACTTAATGGCGTACTACACACACT
>NW_024719285.1:110000-170000 GCF_018991925.1 Homarus americanus
TCGCTTTAACATTAACTACCATAAAACTAGCCTAATCTAACCTAATCTAAAACTAACATAGCTTAGACTAACGTAAAGTAACCTAATTGTGTCTCCTAATTGGTGAAGTGAACGTATCTAGTTAAGGTAAGAATCTCAATGTAATTTATTATTGTATATTTGTCCATTAATTATGCAATTAAAAGCAAATCAATGTATTAGGTACATTTTTAAACCTTTAGTCATCACACATACACACATACATAAATACATACATACATACATACATTCATACATACATACATACATATTACAATATATCCCATCACACTAATTGACATTTTATTACTCACTCTTCCATACTATACAATATTACACATTACTACATTACATTAAATTTCATATTACATTTAAACGCATTACATTACAGTGGATTTCGCTTTCCAACCATCCATTACACTCTCAATCACATTACAACACAGCACAGCACAGCACGGCGAAATTACAATGAAATGGGAAAATACTCTCAAACCATATTCAATTGACACTCATGTTAATGTTTCACCATATACGAAATATATATTCCAATAACACTATATATCACCATAATATTGATAACGTAACACCATAACACACAACACCTTACCATAACACATATAACACCTCACTATAATATCTCACAATAACAGATAATTACTCACCATAACACACCTAACGCCACCATAACACACATAACACCTCACCATAACACACCTAACACCACCATAACACACATACCACCTCACCATAACACACCTAACACCACCATAACACACATAACACCTCACCATAACACACCTAACACCACCATAACACACCTAACACCACCATAACACACATAACACCATCATAACACACATAACACCACCATAACACACATAACATCACCATAACACACATAACACCACCATAACACCACCATAACACACCTAACACCACCATAACACACATAACACCACCATGGCACATAACACCACCATAACACACATAACACCACCATAACACACATAACACCACCATAACACATAACACCACCATAACACACATAACACCACCATAACACACATAACACCACCATAACACCACCATAACACACCTAACACCACCATAACACATAACACCATAACACATAACACACCTAACACCACCATAACACACATAACACCTCACCATGACACAGTGGCACCTTCACCTCCTAATTGTCACGCTCTTTGAAGGTCAAATAACAGAGGGGAAATGTCAATTAAAAGGTGACTTCCAAAACCTCTTCCTTGATGAGGTCATTATAAAGTTTTGGTGGGAATAATTAGCCTGATCAAAGAACTGGATATAATGTGTGTGTGTGAGTGTGAGTGTGTGTGTGTGTGTGTGTGTGTGTGTGAGGGAGAGTAGGTATGGGTGGGATGATCTATCTCTCTCTCTCTCTCTCTCTCTCTCTCTCTCTCTCTCTCTCTCTCTCGCTCTCTCTCTCTCTTTTTTTCTTCTACTTCTTATCTCCCTCTTCTCTTCTCCTTCTCCTCCATTCTTCATCTTCTCTGTCTCTCTGTTTCGTCTTCTCCTCCTCTCCCTCTTTCTCTCCTTCTTCTCCCTCTCTCTTCTCCTCCTCTCTATATCTCTCTTCTTCTCATTCCTCTCTCTTTCTCCCCCATCACCATTATATCTTCTCACAATAACATAACCCAGAAATATAACCATTGACTCAGTTAAGAGCTCTTCAATACATCAGTGTCATGTTAGCTTAATATACTGAACTGTACAGAATATATGATGTTTAACCTCCCATTAATCTACTTCTAGTGTTACAATGGAGGTTTAACCCCTTGAGTATGATGATTTATACCCTTTTGAGTATGGTGATTTAACCCCTTGAGTACGATGAGAGAGAGAGAGAGAGAGAGAGAGAGAGAGAGAGAGAGAGAGAGAGAGAGAGAGAGAGAGAGAGAGAGAGAGAGAGAGAGAGAGAGAGAGAATAGGGCAACAGTCATAGTGAACAGAAATTGTAGGAAGGTTTATTCAACTATAAAATAATGGTTCACAGTTCGTTCATCTCAACAGAAATTTACAAAGTTTGGTTTACACCCAATAAAAACCTAAACGATGTGTTTTGGAATAACCATTTGCCTGACAACCTACTGTATATATATATATAGTTTTATTATATTGTATGTCTATATACTGTATGATGTATATCGGTGTATATGTACCGTATATGTAAAACTATGTGTTCTTTTGTCTACACACACACACACACACACACACACACACACACACATAACGAAATACAAAAAAAACCACATACACACGAACATCCATTGAAGGCAGCAATAACCTGAGAGTCCTGGAGGAAATGACAGACATTCAGACACAGACTGACAAAAGACAGCCAGAGACCGCGGCTACAGTTCCTGGCAAAAAAGTCGGACATATTGAGACAGTGATAAGCGCCAGGGAATAGAATAGGATCTGGCTCTGTCCAATATATTTTGCAGTAATTTTTTTGTCTCAATAATTTATGTATCAGACGTCTAATGTATTATATATGCGCTTGTATATCTCTCTCTCTCTCTCTCTCTCTCTCTCTCTCTCTCTCTCTCTCTCTCTCTCTCTCTCTTTTAACCTAATAATCATGATATTAACCTTTTAATTCCCTAAAATCAGACATCTTGTTTATAAATTCAATCATCCCATTCCTTTAAAAACCTAAAATCAATAATTGATTTCCTTAACATGTCTGAAACACTTCTATCATCCTTAAAAAAAATAAAATCACTACAATTTCCCCCCCCCCCAAAAAAAACCTTAAAACGACTCCATCCTCCAATAATACCCTAAAATCACATATTAATTTCCCTAAAACCCCTAAAACGGCTCTTCCTAACCCCCAAATAAACATATCCAATTCCTTACCTTAAATACACCGCTTCTTTACCGTCAGTCCCCCCAGAGAGACATCAATAAATAAAGCCTTAATTTATGGGTTGAAGGGAGGACCTATCCGTGACCCTCTATATAAAGGTGAATATTTTAGGTCTTACCTGTACATTATGACGTCCAGGTGAGGGTATGCCTGTGCCTCTGGCGGTAACCTAAATGAGAGAGAGAGAAAAGTTAAATGATTTAAAGAACATACATACATACATACATACATACATACATACATACATACATACATACATACATACATACATACATACATACATACATACATACATACAAACATACGTACACTCTGAATAGAAAACTTTTACCATCACCGCTGCCACAACCATCACCACCACCACCACCACCACCTACAACACTACCACAACCACCATTAAAACCACCTCAGTCTCAAGAAATAATAAGGGAGAAAAGATATTGTGTTTCTGGTGTTAAAGACGGCACCTTTACCAGAGAGAGAGAGAGAGAGAGAGAGAGAGAGAGAGAGAAATGAACAAAGATATACATATAGACAAACAGGCAGGAAAGGAGACAGAAAAGGAGACAGGCAAACAAAGATAGACAGACAGACAGACAAGACAGACAGACAGACAGACAGACAGACAGATAAACAGCCGGAACTTCATTTTGGGAGACGGTGAGGGAGATTACCTTAATGAGAAGGGTAGAGAGATGGAGGTATTGTGTGGGTGATGTCTTACAGGTGAGATGAAACACAGGTGTTGGCAGGTACATACCACACCTGTACACTGATGAGGTGATGTGTGTGTGTGTGTGTGTGTGTGTGTGTGTGTGTGTGTGTGTGTGTGACAAGAAAATACATTTCAACACAATAATATGTTTCTCTTAAAATATTGTTGTCTTTTTTCTTAAGTAAACAAAAAAAAACCATAGAATGTATTGTTTTTTTTTGTTTTACTGATATAAAACTAAAATCCCATCGTGTTTGTTGTTAGTTATTTTGTCTGAAGCCGAGATTACTATTTTCTTATGACTAAAATAACAGTAATTAAAATCCCATCATGTTCGTCTGTTCTTGAATCATTGTATTATTAAGTGAATAAACAAACAAACAAAGAAATACAGATAAAACAAACAAATAAATAAATAAACACAAATACAGATAAAACATAAACATAAATAAAAAATAAACAAATAAACAAATACAAACAAACCAAACAAACACACAAATACAGATAAAAAATAAACAAATAAAAAATAAACAAACAAATACAGATAAAAACAAACCAAACAAACACACAAATTCAGATAAAAAATAAACAAATAAAAAATAAACAAACAAATACAGATAAAAACAAACCAAACAAACACACAAATACAGATAAAAACAAACCAAACAAACACACAAATACAGATAAAAATAAACATAAATAAAAAATAAACAAATAAACAAACAAATACAGATAAAACAAATAAACAGACAAACAAACACAAATAAATAAAACCCCACCATGGCTCCCTCCAGTCACCGTCTTCAACCACGAATGTTATTTTCTTAAAGACAATATCAAAATCAAAACAATATCAAAACAATAAATCCCGCCACGTTTGTCTTCGCCCGAGTCATTGTGTTGAGCCGTGAAGACTCTCGCTTGACGACGGAGTACCTGATTGTTTATTGTCCCTGGCCTCGTGGGGGAGGAGGAGGTTAAAGTTCGGGAGGCACTAAGTTTTATTTTCCGTATAATTTTTAACCATTAGGTATTCAGGGCTTTTGTTAGGTTACAGTGAGTGGTAAATAACGTCTTTTGTTTTATCGAGAGAGAGAGACACTACATCTATACAACTTTAACGTCACCAAAAGTTACATTTACATAATTTCTTTAAAGATAATATACATTTATCTTACTAAAAAAAATATATATATATTATATTCTACAATCGACTTACCTTATTAATCACATAACTCTATCTCTTTCACGTTAATTAAAAACTAAATAAAAAAAAATAACGTCATATTTTTACAACCACATTATTTACATGTCAAGAATTTCGTTGAAGTCATTAATAATAAAAAATAATAATAATAAATGACAGTTTTTTATATTTCTATTTTAAGAGGAATTAATAGTGACAAGATAATAATAATGTCTTTGAGAAGAGGAGGACAGTAAACTAACTCCCATTATAAGATTATTACACAGTCTCTTTAAACTTACTTTTGACAAAATACAAAAAAAAAAATCTGGATCTAGACGGTGGAGCAACTTGTAACTTTTGTTTTTTCTTTACATTTTTGCCCCCGGCCCACTCACGTCACTGGCTCTTATTTGTACCCACGGCCCACTCACGTCACTGGCTCTTCTTTGTACCCACGGCCCACTCACGTCACTGGCTCTTCTTTGTACCCACGGCCCACTCACGTCACTGGCTCTTCTTTGTACCCACGGCCCACTCACGTCACTGGCTCTTCTTGTACCCCCGGCCCACTAACACGTCACTGGCTCTTCTTTGTACCCACGGCCCACTCACGTCACTGGCTCTATTTGTACCCACGGCCCACTCCACGTCACTGGCTCTTCTTTGTACCCACGGCCCACTCCACGTCACTGGCTCTTCTTTATACTCCACGGCCCACTCCACGTCACTGGCTCTTCTTTGTACCCACGGCCCACTCACGTTACTGGCTCTTCTTGTACCCACGGCCCACTCACGTCAATTGGCTCTTCTTGTACCCACGGCCCACTCACGTCACTGGCTCTTCAGGCCCCCGGCTCCACTCACGTCACTGGCTCTTCTTGTACCCCCGGCCCACCACGTCACTGGCTCTTCTTTGTACCCACGGTATTCCACTCACGTCACTGGCTCTTTCTTTGTACCCCGGCCCACCACGTCACTGGCTCTTCTTTGTACCCACGGCCCACTCCACGTCACTGGCTCTTCGTTGTACTCCCGGCCCACTCACGTCACTGGCTCTTATTTGTACCCACGGCCCACTCACACGTCACTGGCTCTTATTTGTACCCACGGCCCACTCACGTCACTGGCTCTTTTCTGACCCCCGGCCCACTCACGTCACTGGCCTTCATTACACCCCGGCCCACCACGTCACTGGCTCTTTCTTGTACACCCGCCCACTCACGGCACTGGCTTTTCATTGTACTCCCGGCCCACTCACGTCACTGGCTTTAATAAATTCCCCGGCCCACTCACGTCATTGGCTCTTCATTGTACCCCGGCCCACTCACGCATTGGCTCTTTTCATTACACCCCCGGCCCACTCCACGTCACTGGCTCTTTCATTACACCCCCCGGCCCACTCACGTCACTGGCTCTTCATTACACCCCGGCCCACTCACGTCACTTCGGCTCTATTACACCCCCGGCCCACTCACGTCATTGGCTCTTCATTGTACACCCGGCCCACTCACGTCATTGGCTCTTCATTGTACACCCGGCCCACTCACGTCATTGGCTCTTCATTGTACACCCGGCCCACTCACGTCATTGGCTCTTCATTGTACACCCGGCCCACTCACGTCATTGGCTCTTCATTGTACCCCCGGCCTCTCAAATGCATCCCTGGTACGAACAACCAACTCCCTTGTCACTACTGCAGGTGATGACTACCTCGGGGTTACCCTTGGTTACCGATCAGTGCTAGTGTGAGTCAAGTCATTGTACATCTGTATGTCGTACAAGATGGTGTGATGTAATAATGTGCAGTGATCCTGTAGTGTAGATGTTATTGAGGGCTGTACCTGAACCCTTACCTGTAATCCTAACCGTACCTGTATCGATGCTTCTATACATACCTGTACTTCTGCCTACACCTGCTTGGATATATCTGAATTACCGAGTTTAATAATAATAACAATAATAATAATAATAATAATAATAATAATAATAATAATAATAATGAATAATTATTATATAAACAAATTACTACAAGAGGGAGAACAATGTTAGTCTCAACGCTTATTGTTATACGACAAGTCTGGAATTAGGTGAGAGACGCCAGCCATTGTTTCTTGTAGTACTGTATTATCACCCGAGCTCTACCTTCTACACCACTGGATTATTATCTTCTTTCTATCTTCCTTTTTCTCTTTTATTACCTGTTTCCCTCTTCGGCCTACACCCCCCCCCCCCTTCTATCCCTCAACAAATTGCCGCCTTATGTGAAAATATCGTTTCAGAAAGGAGTGAAATATTATATAGTTGTTGAACAGAGATGAACAATGCTTAACACCAGTGAAATCAATGACAGACAGTAACAGGTGAGAGTCGTGGCCAAGTTAAGCCTCAGAACTCACCAGCAAGCTACCAGGATACAGAGAGACGTGACCGTGTGAACCAACAACTCCTGCCGACCATGAGACAGGTGTTAATACTGTCCACACTGGGAACGATGGAGTGACTGGCAATGTTGACAGGACCCCCCACAAAAACACGTGAGAGTGAGCGAGTTATCGAGGCACCATGTGAGGTCCCTTTTATAACCACCTGTGAGTGAGTTACTGAGGCACCATGTGAGGTCCCCTTTATAACCACCTGTGAGTGAGTTACTGAGGCACCATGTGAGGTCCCCTTTATAACCACCTGTGAGTGAGTTACTGAGGCACCATGTGAGGTCCCTTTTATAACCACCTGTGAGTGAGTTACCGAGCCACATGTTTACTGTCCAACACCTCAGCACACCTGACCTACGTGACCTCAGACAGGGGCATAAGACCACCCCTCACCATCAACCATAAAAAACAACTACTATGTTCACTTTAAGTTCCTTATTGTAATGAACACTTTTGTTAAACGTCTCCCCGGTATTTCATATACTGTATTGTAGGAAATCATTTCTACCCACTGTATATTTTCACCCTTATGGCTGCTATACCTTGCCGATAAACCGCTAATTATTATTATTATTATTATTATTATTATTATTATCATTACACACACACACACACACACACACACACACACACACACACACACACACACACACAAATAAACAAACTAGTCAACACAAGTTACTAGCGGGGATGACAGTTGGTGTAATTGAATTCAGAAGTAAAGCCTGACCGGTAACTACTCTGAATACTGATTGGCTGACCTGTACAGTTTCCGGGCTTCTGATTGGCTGGTTGACAAACAACAAGCTCAAGCACGATTGGTATGTTGTTATTGGTTGGCAGAAAACAAGTGAAAACATGATTGGTTAACGGCATAATCATCTTTGCTTTGATTAGCTGACGCTTTTTGAATACAATCAGCCGATTGGTTGACTGAAACGAATTGGTGCAGCATGAGAGAGAGAGAGAGAGAGAGAGAGAACATATGAGCACTGGGGTGGAGGAGACTGCAGTGGGAGAGGGTAAACAAAGTGAAAGATTACAGAGAAATAGTGTTAGGAATGATGACAAAACTAAATTAGACAGGGAGTTTAAAACTAAACGCGGTAAGGGGAGGACTCAGAACACGACAAACTTAAATGTATACTACGCGAACAATAGTAGTATGAGAAACAAAATGGATGATATTAGGGCCTTGGTATGTACCGAAAAAATCGATATAATTGCATTCACTGAAACATGGATCAACCTAGACACACGTGAGTTACCAGTCGAATACCAAATTGCGGGTTACAAACTGTTCCATACCGATAGGCAGACCAGGAAAGGAGGCGGAGTAGCAATCTATATTAGGGATAATCTGAAGTGTGAAATAAATAAGGAAATAAAAACTGAGAGGAATACAGAAACAATTTGGATAGAATTAAGCGACGGTCGGGAAAAATTAATCACAGGAGTAATATATAGAACTCCCAATCTTGATAGAGTCAATGAGCGACTTATCTGGGATGAAATGCGCAGGGCTTCCATACACAACAAAGTCTGTATAGTAGGCGACTTTAACCTTGGCCAAATAGATTGGACTGACCTTACAGGTAAATCAGAATCAGAGGTTTTTCTCGAGACGATCCAGGACTGTTTTCTAAGTCAACATATAACCGAACCCACACTGGGTAATAATATACTCGATTTAGTTCTGTCAAACAGAGAAAACCTCATTAACCGTGTCGAGGTAGGGAACGAATTTGCAAACAGCGATCACAAAGAAATTAGGTTCCAGTTAGATTTTCAGGGCAGACGTCCAGGAAAATTCACACTAAAGTACCAGCGGAATTTCAGAAGGGCAAACTTTGACAGTTTAAAGGAAGGCAGCTGAGAGGGGGTGTCGCACTGGCCGTGAACCTGACGAATTGACACCGACCTGATAACGAGATCTGAGATTGCCGAGTTCGACGACAATTTAAATAGTGAGTTACTTAATGCACAAAGGCAGAATATACCATACAAAAAACTCAGATCAGACAACAATGACCCTAAATGGATAAATAATTATTTAAAGAACATCATTGGCCAAAGGAAGGCTATAGGTAGAAGGATAAATCGTGGCGAAATTCACCTCCGGGACTATTATAGGGTATTGGCGAGTAGGGTTAAAACCGAGATAAGGGAAGCAAAGAGGAATAATGAGGTAAGGATAGCAAGGGAGGCGAAGACAAACCCCAAAGGATTCTACCAAATGTATCAAACTAAAACACGAGAAAAGATTGGACCAATACGGTCAGACTTCGGCGAGCTCACTGATAACGACGGGGAAATGAGCAATAATTTGAATAAATATTTTTCAACAGTTTTCACCACCGAAAATTTAAACATGATACCCGAGGCACCGACTCTATTCAGAGATAGTGAAGAAAACAAATTGAGTGAGATAGTAGTGACTAGTAACGATGTTAGTAAGCAAATAGACAAACTAAAGCATAATAAGTCACCTGGTCCCGATGAGATATTTGCCAGAGTATTAAAGGAATGTAAGGAAGAGCTTAGTATGCCGCACCAGCAAAGTTGTTTAACATGTCCTTAAAAACAGGTGTAGTACCAGAATCCTGGAGGATAGCGAATGTAATACCGATTTTCAAGAAGGGGGATAGATCACTATCCTCTAACTGCCGCCCAATCAGTCTAACATCAATAGGAGGCAAATTACTGGAAGCAATCATTTCAAACTCTATTCGAAATCACCTGGAGAAACACCGATTGATCAATGATTCCCAGCATGGCTTCACAAGCGGACGTTCTTGCCTAACTAATCTATTAACATTCTTTTCATCAGTTTTCGAATCGGTGGACGAGGGGCACAATTATGATGTGGTATATCTAGACTTTAGCAAAGCCTTCGACAGAGTCCCCCACGAAAGACTAATTAGAAAGGTCGAAGCTCATGACATCAAAGGTGACATCCTTAAATGGATTAGGGCGTGGTTACAGGACAGGAAACAGCGAGTGAGCATTAACGGCACTAAGTCCCATTGGAGCAACGTCACAAGTGGAGTTCCCCAAGGCTCAGTACTTGGACCATTATTATTTATTATATACATAAACGACATAGATATCGGCATAGACAGCAACATAAGTAAATTTGCTGATGACACTAAAATAGGACGTGTTGATGCAAATCTGACGAGGACTCGGCAAAACTACAGGAAGATCTAAACAAATTTTCGAATGGTCGCAGAAAAAATGGCCAGATGAAATTCAACGTCGACAAATGTAAAAAGTACTCAGTATAGGAGATGTAAACAGGGAAACCAGATACCAGATGAACAACGATGCCATAGAAAAATCCGACTGCAAGAGAGATTTAGGAGTAATGATAAGTAGGAACCTTAAGCCAAGAAAACAATGTGTTTTTGCTCGTAACAAGGCTAATAAAGTACTTGGGTTCATACAAAGGAGTGTTAGTTACAAGACTGGCGAGGTCATCCTAAAACTGTATCTTGCTCTTGTGAGACCACACCTGGATTACGCAGTTCAGTTCTGGTCACCGTATTACAGAATGGATATTGAATCCTTGGAAAGAATTCAGAGGAGAATGACAAGACTAATCCGGGCATTAGGAACCTTGAGTATAGAGACGGGTTAAAACATCTTAATTTGCACTCCCTCGAGGGCGTAGAGCGAGGGGCGACCTGGAAAATAGAGGTGTGTATATAAGAATTGGAAGGCAGGGGGCTAAACAAAGGAGACATTACAAAGGTACTCAAACTATCCAACCAGGAGCGAACTCGTAACAATGGTTTTAAATTAGACAAATTTAGATTTAGGCGTGAAATAGGTAAACACTGGTTTGGAAACAGAGTAGTGGATTAATGAAAGAAGTTACCAAATATCATCATTAACTCGAATACGCTGAATAGCTTCAAACATAGGTTGGATGCTTATATGAGCAATAGGGGTTGGGTGTAAACGGGACTGCCCAGTATGGGCCAATAGGCCCGCTGCAGTTTCCTCCATTCTTATGTTCTTATGAGAGAGAGAGAGTAATTGGCTACAGGAGTGACATGTCAAAGCTTGAATCTTCAAAGTCGAAATGGAACTGAGTTAACACACACACACACACACACACACACACACACACACACACACACACACACGTATTGTGCGCCAAAGTTTCGATGCTCCAGAGAAAAAGTTTTAATGATCACAATGGAGTAAAGTTTAGGAAGTGTTTTGTACACTCTTAAGAACTTGGTCACCTTAAATGTTTCTTAGAAGAGGCATAACAAGTATAGGCCTAAGTGATGTGTGTGAGGAAAGCATAGGCCTATGTTATGTGTGTGAGGAAAGTATAGGCCTATGTTGTGTGTGTGTGAGGGAAGTATAGGCCTATGTTATGTGTGTGTGAGGAAAGTATAGGCCTATGTTATGTGTGTGTGAGGAAAGTATAGGTTTATGTTATGCGTGTGTGAGGAAAGTATAGGCCTATGTTATGTGTGTGATAAGAGATACACATTCATAATAACAGATTCAAAACATAACAAACATTCATATCAGAAAACATCCATAATAACACACCAACTAACATTCCTAATAACATAACATCACATTAACATTCAGAATAACATCCCAAAACATCCATAATAACACACCAACTAACATTCCTAAGTAACATAACATTCATACATAACATCATATAAATATTTTTACATAATACACCGGAATCATTAATATGAGTGATGTTATTATGAAGTGTCGTGTTATTACAGCTGTCATTACCGTAATATCAACCAAGAGTAATTAGTCGGCGAGTTATCTCTACATTAACTTAATATAAGACAATAGTAATAACTTTAATGAGGTGTTGTTAAATATTATTGAGTGGCTCATAAAGTTAATTGTTTTAGTGACGATAATGATGATGATGATGATGATGATGATGGTGGTGGTGGTGGTGGTGGTGGTGGTGGTGGTAGTGATGGTGGTGGTGGTGGTGGTGGTAATACAACAACAACAATGACATCAACAACAAAAACAACAACCACATACAACAACAAAATTAAAATCAAACACAACGACATCAATAACAACAACGGCAGCGACAACAAAAACAACAAGATGAAGAAGAACAACAATAACAAGAACAACAACAACAACAACAAGAACAACAACAAAAACAGCAAAAACAAGACCATATAAAACTAAGCCTTATATTATGTTCTAATATAAGACTATTAGCCAAATTAATTCGCAATACTAATATACTAACAGTAGTATTAACTAACATGTGAAGAAGTTAATATGTCTCTCCTTTCTCACTATCTCTCTCTCACTCCCTCGACCCATTCCTCCTCCTCCCCCCTCAATCCACCCCTCTCCCCTACTCTCCCCTTTCTTTCCTCCTCACTCTTCCACCTCCTCACCCCTTCATTCTACCCCTCTCTCCCTCTCCTCACCCTTTCTCCCATTTTCAACCCCTTCCCTCCCTCACTGTCTCCCCCTCACCATCCTCCCTCCCTTTCCCCCTTACCCCCCACTTAACTCTGCCATCCTCCCTCCCTCCTCCCCTTTTCCTCCCTCCCTCTCTCTCCCCCCGCCACCATACCGCTCTCACCATCCTCCCTCCACTCCTCCCCTTTTCTCCCTCCCTCCCTCTCTCCCCCCCCCTCACCCTCACCGCTCTCACCATCCTCCCTCCACTCCTCCTTTTCTCCCTCCCCTCACTCTCTCCCCCCCCTCCCCTCTCCCCATACCCTCACCGCTCTCACCATCCTCCCTCCCTCCTCCCCTTTTCTCCCTCCCTCCCTCTCTCCCCCCCCCCCTTACCCTCACCGCTCTCCTGTCCTCCCACCCTCCTCCCCTTTTCTCCCTCCCTCCCTCTCTCCCCCCCTTACCCTCACCGCTCTCACCATCCTCCCTCCACTCCTCCCCTTTTCTCCCTCCCTCCCTCTCCCTCAGCACCCTAAAAGCCTTCACTTGTCAAAACCAACCAATTAAAGAAGTTCTTACAAGAGACTCGACACCAAATTCCCAAAATATCGTAAGTCATACATATATTTTTTTCCTCGTTACTTAAGATAAACTTTAATTAAAGCTCCTTAGAGAATCTCATTTCATCCTGTCTCATAAAGTTTCGCGTATTTTATTTTTATTTATATTTTTCATTTTTATCTTTTGGGAAATTTTGTCGTATTAAGTTTAGCAGCGAATTTGAGACTATGTCGTATTGTTAACCCTTTGAGGACGAGGGTTTAAACTATGTGTCTCTCTGTCTCTCAGGGCATTGCTATAACCCTTTGATGAAGATGCTTTAAAATACAGTCCACAAATAATTGAACCATTATCTTCAAAGAGAGAGAGAGAGAGAGAGAGAGAGAGAGAGAGAGAGAGAGAGATAATCATCAGCTTCATCTAGTCATTACTACAACTGATTACTTTTTCAGGTAGGACTAATTAGTTTGTTAAAGTTAGTGAGAATATAATTAATGAACCCCTACAGCTCCCTTCATTACGTTAGCCAAGTTCTCAAGTCGAGTAGAGAAAGAAAGAGAGAGAGAGAAGGAGTGGGACAAGGTGATACCAGTTGATTGGGTGAGGGGGAAAGTGGGAAATTGAGGGGGTGGGAGAGGGAAAGAGTGACAAGGTGAGGGGGGAAAATGTGGGGAAAAAAGTAGCGGGATAGTAGAAGGGGAGGGAGAGAAAGTTAAAGTAGGAAAGTGAGAGGGGAAGAGAGGGCAGGGAGAGAGGGCAGGGAGAGAGGGCTGGGAGAGGGACTTTATAAGAAATGTGTTACTGAATAATTTGAGTGTGTGTGTGTGTGTTTACTACTATTACTACTACTACTACTACTACTACTACTACTACTACTACTACTACTACTACTACGACTACTACTACTACTACTACTACTACTACTAATGATAATACCTCCAGTCTACCCAGGTAAATACATAAGGTTCTCAGTGTGATTTAACTCCGCTGAATTTACATCGAGTTAATGATCATTACGATAGAGGAAACGCTTACCTGGATTTACCTGATTATCCTAATTAGCGAGAAACGCACACAATAAACACTAACAATAATTATATCCCCTCTTTAATAATGACTAGAAAAAAAAGGATTATTTTTTTTCATTTCACTTATCAGTTTTTTCAATAAGGAAAAAATAAGAATGATACAAAATTTTCCCTCTAATTTGGTTGGAATTAATTTTTATTCCGAATTTAATTTAGTTGTTTATTTTTCTTCAAATTATCAAATATTCTTTCTATTCCATTATTTATTATACTCTTATATTATACCACTTCCATAAATTTACAAAAAACAAATAAAATAAATAAAAAACAAGGAAATTACGATACAATATATACCGCTATTAATAATTATTTTCGATTTTTTTTTCGTCGGTAATAAATTTGAAAAACATTATCCAATATATTTTCTAATACATTTTAATATTAGTTTATAGAGTCAATCACGGTTATATATTTGTGGACATAAAGTGAAAGTTGGAATTACTATTATTATATTGATATGAGAGTCTTTCATTCCCCCCCCCTCTCTCTCTCTCTCTCTCTCTCTCTCTCTCTGTCTGTCTGTTTATCTGTCTGTCTGTCTCTCTTTCTGTCTGTCTCTCTTTCTGTCTATCTACCTGTCTGTGTGTGTCTTTTTTCGATCCAGCCTCTCTCTCTCTCTCTCTCTCTCTCTCTCTCTCTCTCTCTCTCTCTCTCTCTCTCTCTCTCTCCAGTTAAAACAAATAAAAAATATATTTTCCCTGTAGGTGAATACAATTTTAGTTTTAATTACGGTTATAGACCACCTGTACTGCCTCGTGAACCACATGTACTGCCTCGTGAACCACCTGTACTGCCTCACCAGAACCACCTGTACTGCCTCGTGAACCACCTGTGCTGCCTCGTGAACCACATGTACTGCCTCGTGAACCACCTGTGCTGCCTCGTGAACCACCTGTACTGCCTCATGAACCACCTGTACTGCCTCATGAACCACCTGTACTGCCTCATGAACCACCTGTACTGCCTCATGAACCACCTGTACTGCCTCGTGAACCACCTGTACTGCCTCATGAACCACCTGTACTGCCTCATGAACCACCTGTACTGCCTCATGAACCACCTGTACTGCCTCATGAACCACCTGTACTGCCTCATGAACCACCTGTACTGCCTCATGAACCACCTGTACTGCCTCATGAACCACCTGTACTGCCTCATGAACCACCTGTACTGCCTCATGAACCACCTGTACTGCCTCATGAACCACCTGTACTGCCTCGTGAACCACCTGTACTGCCCGTGAACCACCTGTACCTCGTGAACCACCTGCACTGCCTCGTGAACCACATGTACTGCCTCGTGAACCACCTGTACTGCCTCGTGAACCACCTGTACTGCCTCGTGAACCACATGTACTGCCTCGTGAACCACCTGTACTGCCTCATGGAACCACCTGTACTGCCTCGTGAACCACATGTACTGCCTCGTGAACCACCTGTACTGCCTCGTGAACCACCTGTACTGCCTCGTGAACCACCTGTACTGCCTGTGAACCACATGTACTGCCTCGTAACCACATGTACTGCCTCGTGAACCACATGTACTGCCTCTGAACCATGTACTGCCTCGTGAACCACCTGCACTGCCTCGTGAACCACATGTACTGCCTCAGAACCACCTGTACTGCCTCGTGAACCACCTGCTGCTCTGAACCACATGTACTGCCTCGTGAACCACCTGTACTGCCTCATGAACCACCTGTACTGCCTCGTGAACCACATGTACTGCCTCGTGAACCACCTGTACTGCCTCTGAACCACCTCGTGAACCACCTGTACTGTCGTGAACCACATGTACTGCCCGTGAACCATGTACTGCCTCGTGAACCACATGTACTGCCTCGTGAACCACCTACTGCCTAGTGAACCACATGTACTGCCTCCTCGTGAACCACCTGTACTGCCCCGGAACCACCTGTATGCCTCGTGAACCACCTGTACTGCCTGTGAACCACCTGCTGTCTGGAACCACCTGTCGCCGAACCACTGCCTCGTGAACCACCGTGCCTCATGAACCACCTGTACTGCCTCGGTCCACATGTACTGCCTCGTGAACCACCTGTACTGCCTCGTGAACCACCTGTACTGCCTAGTGAACCACCTGTACTGCCTAGTGAACCCTAGAACCACCTAGCTCGTGAACCCCCACTGCCTAGTGAACCACTTGGACTGCCTCGTGAACCACATGTACTGCCTCGTGAACCACCTGTACTGCCTCGGAACCACCTGTACTGCCTCGTGAACCACCTGTACTGCCTCGTGAACCACATGTACTGCCTCGTGAACCACCTGTACTGCCTCGTGAACCACCTGTACTGCCTCGTGAACCACCTGTACTGCCTCGTGAACCACCTGTACTGCCTCGTGAACCACCTGTACTGCCTCTGTGAACCACCTGTACTGCCCTCATGAACCACCTGTACTGCCTCATGAACCACCTGTACTGCCTCGTGAACCACCTGTACTGCCCTCGTGGACCACCTGTACTGTCTAGTGAACCACCTGTACTGCCTAGTGAACCTCCTGGAACCACCTGTAGTGCCTCGTGAACCACCTGTCTGCCTCGTGAACCACCTGTACTGCCTCGTGAACCACCTGTACTGCCTCATGAACCACCTGTACTGCCTCATGAACCACCTGTACTGCCTCATGAACCACCTGTACTGCCTCATGAACCACCTGTACTGCCTCATGAACCACCTGTACTGCTCGTGAACCACCTGTACTGCCTCGTGAACCACCTGTACTGCCTCGTGAACCACCTGTACTGCCCTATGAACCACCTGTACTGCCCTGAACCACCTGTACTGCCTCATGAACCACCTGTACTGCCTCATGAACCACCTGTACTGCCTCATGAACCACCTGTACTGCTCAGAACACCTGTACTGCTTCATGAACCACCTGTACTGCTTCATGAACCACCTGTACTGCCTCATGAACCACCTGTACTGCCTCATGAACCTCATGTACTGCCCTGTGAACTATTTGCCTCGTGAACCACCTGTACTGCCTCATGAACCACCTGTACTGCCTCATGAACCACCTGTACTGCCTCGTGAACCACCTGTACTGCCTCGTGAACCACCTGTACTGCCTCATGAACCTCATACTGCCTCATGAACCACCTGTACTGCCTCCTTGAACCACCTGTACTGCCTCATGAACCACCTGTACTGCCTCATGAACCACCTGTACTGCCTTCACATGAACCACCTGTACTGCCTCATGAACCACCTGTACTGCCTCATGAACCACCTGTACTGCCTCATGAACCACCTGTACTGCCTCATGAACCCCTGCTGCCTCATGAACCACCTGTACTGCCTCATGAACCACCTGTACTGCCTCATGAACCACCTGTACTGCCTCATGAACCACCTGTACTGCCTCATGAACCACCTGTACTGCCTCATGAACCACCTGTACTGCCTCGCTAATCACTCTCGCTGCTGCTGACTTTATCCAACAATTTTATTAGTCATTTGTATTCAGAATCCTTTGATAAAAAACAGAGTCAAACGCTGCCACTTTTAATAATACTCGGTAATAAAGAACAAAAAACAACAACACTGTACTGATATAACGAATACTGATATAGTGACGATATATTGACGATATACTGACATGGATCAGTTCTCAGTGTTTTTGTTCCTTTATAAAATTTTAATTGTTTTGGGGGATTTATTCTGAAATATTTTGCGTTTTTCTGTATGAATATTTTTTATGTCTATTTTGTTGTTATTTTTGTTTTATGTCAACTGTGAAATAACTTAATGAATGAATGAATAAACTAATATATATATATATATATATATATATATATATATATATATATATAACCACAAGGAAAGAAGAAAACACGAAGTTCCCAAGCGTGTTTTCTTCTTTCCTTGTGGTTATCAGCAATCAGCATATACCTAGATCACGCGCACCTACAGTGATTTACTTGCATGCATATATATATATATATATATATATATATATATATATATGAAATGTATTTATATATATATATATATATATATATATATATATATATATGAAATGTATTTATATGTGGTTTTTTACTCCACCCACCCAAACTACCTGTGTGGCATTACAGCAGCGTACAAAGCCTATGAGCAATTATCTCGACCAATTAAAAAAGAGAAAAGATCACCAGTCTATTAAATCAGTAATTGGATTGGTCGTCATATGTGTAATTGTAGGTTTCCAATTATTGTGTACTGCCTCAAATATACGATACAAACGTGTTAGTGAAAAGAGTTGATAAAAATGTTCTATATATATTAATGGGCATGTTATTAATAGATGAACACGAACATAAAAGAACATATTAAGCAATAGAACAATATATATATATATATATATATATATATATATATATATATATATATATATATATATATATATATATATATATATATATATATATATATAAGTACAATATATATATATTGTACTTATGTTGTTTGATTCTGAGCTGCTGTGACTCTGAATTTATTGACAATGAATTGAAACACAGTTGTTCTATTGCACAGAAACTCGGGTACCCTTCAGTGTTTGTTGATCGTTGTTTTAAAAGGGCTAAAAAATCCTTTCATTCCTCTCAAACCAGACAAGTTCCTACACTTAAGAATATTTTGACTCTGCCCTATCGTAATGAATTTGCCCCGTTAGGTCGGTCCCTCAAGCTACTAAATATTAATGTTGTTTTCAAGTATGACTCAACCATTACCAATATGTTAATAAGAAATAGCCCAAGTTTGAATGTAAATGGAAGTGTTTATTGTATTCCATGTAGCAAATGTAATTGTAATTATGTAGGACAGACAGGAAAAACTCTGCAGCTCTGAATCAAACAACATAAGCACAATATCAGAACAGCATCTGAAAGCAGTGCCTTGTTCGTTCATGTTAGGAATAATAATTATAATCATCCCATTGCTTGGAAAAAAGCTTAGAAGTATTTAAATCATCTTGTGTCACAGAAAGACTTCTGGTTGAAGCTAGTTTGATTAAGGAATTAAAATCAATAAACCTGAGTGATGGTCAGTTCAAAACTGATAATATGTTACATATATTTATTTGTCAGTGGCCCAAGGTTAAAAATGCTTTGAAAACCTTTGATCTAGATGTATGATAGTTATTTAGTGGGTCCCTTATTTTTGACCTGACCTGACTAGTCACGTCACCCCCCTTCTCTTAAGCTCCTCTACGTGTGTGATGGTGTGGGGATTAGAGGATGACATCATTATGACCAGGGAACTCATGTTTTTAAGGTCACCCTGTATATTTAAGCCTCTCTCTGTCCATGTAATCCAGTTGCCTCTGAAGATGTCTTGAATAAAGACGAAAGCTAAGGTGCTCCGTTGTTTCCCTTTTCCCGTGTGATTTTATCGAGATTTATCTTATCCACGTTTTCATTGTGGATCTACATGAAAGTATCAATTAATCAGAGCGTCAGACTGGTTAACCTGGGAGGGGTAGATGTAGTCTGCCTGTTTTAACCCTTTGAGGATGACGTTTTAAACCCTTTGAGGATGACGTTTTTAACCCTTTGGGGATGACGTTTTTAACCCTTTGAGGATGACGTTTTTAACCCTTTGAGGATGATGTTTTTAACCCTTTGAGGATGATTTTTTTTAACCCTTTGAGGATGATGTTTTTAACCCTTTGAGGATGATGTTTTTAACCCTTTGAGGATGACGTTTTTAACCCTTTGAGGATGATGTTTTTAACCCTTTGAGGATGATGTTTTAAACCCTTTGAGGATGACGATTTAAACCCTTTGAGGATGATGTTTTTAACCCTTTGAGGATGACGTTTTTAACCCTTTGAGGATGATGTTTTTAACCCTTTGAGGATGATGTTTTTAACCCTTTGAGGATGATGTTTTTAACCCTTTGAGGATGATTTTTTTCAACCCTTTGAAGATGATGTTTTTAACCCTTTGAGGATGACTTCTTTTTAACCCTTTGAGGATGATGTTTTAAACCCTTTGAGGATGATTTTTTTAACCCTTTGAGGATGATGTTTTTAACCCTTTGAGGATGACTTATTTTTAACCCTTTGAGGATGATTTTTAACCTTGAGGATGATGTTTTAAACCCTTTGAGAATGATGTTTTTAAACCCTTTGAGGATGATTTTTTAACCCTTTGAGGATTTTTTAACCCTTTTGAGGATGATTTTTTAACCTTTGAGGATGATGTTTTAAAACCCTTTGAGGATGATGTTTAACCCTTGAGGATGATTTTTAACCCTTTGAGGATGATTTTTTTAACCCTTTGAGGATGATTTTTTTTAACCCTTTGAGGATGATGTTTTATACCCTTTTGAGGATGATTTTTTAACCCTTTGAGGATGATGTTTTTAACCCTTTGAGGATGATGTTTTTAACCCTTTGAGGATGATGTTTTTAACCCTTCGAGGATGATGTTTTTAACCCTTTGAGGATGACGTTTTAAACCCTTTGAGGATGACTTATTTTTAACCCTTTGAGGATGATGTTTTTAACCCTTTGAGGATGATGTTTTTAACCCGTTGAGGATGATATTTTTAACCCTTTGAAGAACAAGAAAAAAAATAATGGATAGATCACGTATGCTTTTTTTCCTCCATTTTTTACAGGTAAGTTTTTACAGGTCCAGGCGGCGGCGGGGAGATGGGATGGGGTGTGTGGTCGTCCGCCGAGATGATTTTTCAGTGAGACGACCTCCCACTCCTCCTCCCTCTCCTCTGAAGTAACCCCTCTCCTGTCCTCTCCTCTGACGCTCTGAGTGACACTTGACACTGTGGAGGATGACTTGCTAAGTAGATAAGTAGATGCGGTCATTGTGAGTCTACGGAGGTTATGCGCGACCACTAAACTGGATCAGTCGTCCAGGTATACAGTAGGGGAGGGGGTCGTGAGAGGGTGGGGAGGGGTGGGGGATCGTAAAAGGTGTGGGAGGCGTGAGGAGTGGGGATCGTGAGGTGTAGGGGGTCGTGAGGTGTGGGGTTCATTAAGGTGAGGTAGAGAGGGAGGGGGGGTCGTACCTCACCTGGCCAGCACGACAACTACCTCGGGTCATCCTATTGTAGAGAGTTAACGAAGTGGGCGAGTGAGTGACCTTTATAGTGCAGCGTGATGGTTTTTAATACAGATACAAGATTATCTTGTTTATGTAATCAGTGACACATTACAGTGGTTGTATTACATTACAGAAGGTGGAGGACATTAATGATAACTTTTTGTAACAACGTGTTTTTGGAATTTTATATTTTATTAACTTCTGAAGCTGTGGGCGAGGGTGGAGAAAAGTGGGAATACTGTGAGAAGCTGTGGCAGGCTGCGGGAGGCTGATTGAAGCTGTTAAGGCTGTGGGAAACTGTGGGGAGCTATGGGAAACTGTGGAAAGCTCTAGAATCTGTGGAAACCTGTGGCAGCCCGAGATGATCCTACTGTCTTCCTTCGCGCAGCAGCTGACCTATCTGGTACAGTCAGAAGGCTTGACGTACTGGCCACTCAGAAAGCTTGACGTACTGGCCAACAGAAAGCTTCATGTACAGGCCAATCAGAGAACTTGACGTACTGACCACTCAGCTTGACGTAGAGACCACTCAGGGACCTTGATGTTCTGACTACCCACCCCACCAATCCGAACTTATTGGTCACTTAGACAACTAGACTTGTTGGCCACTTAGCGAGCTTAGCTCAACAACCACTCGACATGTTAAGCCTCCAGCTACTGAACAAGCAAGTCTTGGCCACTTGTAAACAAGCTTATGTCAACACTGGTCATACACCTGGGGAGACACACAGTAAGTCGCAGCTCACAAGGTCCACATATTCTACCACACGATTATGTGACTAATGTCATGAAAAGAATATCATAATTTCGGCTCTACTAATAATATAATAATTCTGGCTCTATTTATTGTTAAACATTGACATATTAGATAAAATATGATTATTGCCGATCGTACTATTAAGATGTTTAGTAACAATGTTGATGGAACAGTCCGTAAAACATTGTTACAATATCTGGGTATTTTTTTTTATTAACTGGGTACAATTAATTAAAATAATCGGAAAAAGTGAATTTGTTATGATAGATGATAATTTCAAATACTGTAATATGTGGAAAATTAAACTTCTATAATTTAAAAAAAAATTAATTATCGTACTGAATATAAGTTGACATATTTCGGTAACAAAAATAGTTAGAGACACTGATGATATAGATAATTATACTAGACGATGGATGAACTATTATTATTATTATTATAGCCTCTCCTTCTCCTTAGTCCCCTCAGTGTGTGTGTCGTGGTGGTCGTCCCAGCTGGACCAAGTTTGGATGGAGTTGTATTGAGTGTAACTTATGTCCTGTGACCAATACTTGATGGTACGGCTATAAACTATATATATAAACAGGACTTACTGCATTTAAAATAACTATTGTCCGTCCACTCTGAGGTTGCTACAGAGGCCAAGAGTCAGTTGTAACAAGGCAGGTGATTGGCTGGCGCACGGACACGGGAAGTCACTACCCTACTTAAGTATTTAATATATCGTGTTTATATTATAATATATTAAGGGATAATAAAATATATCTGTTGATCTCTGATAATTTCAACACTTGGGGAGACAAAATCACCACGTGCAACACACTGGTAACATGATGCACAATTTGCAACAATATAAACTTCCCTTCCCCACGTGAAGTCAGGCCGCGGGGTGGAGGATGTCCCGGATTTTTTTTCTTGTTATTTTTATATTTAATGTTACCAGATTGTTTTACATGATAGTTTTACTTCCCCGAGTGAGGATGTTATTATGGCTCAACAGAGAACAACTATAGTCATTAAGTGTATTGAAGCAGTTGATGATCTTCCACACTCACGATGACCACTATCAGTCAGTTCAGGAGAGGCTGACACAGTGCTGACGAACACATTCAGTACAATTGTAATATCTACTGAGTAACACCATCTTGAGAAAGACTATAACAGTGTGGTTGATTAACTAAAGTGATATTACTATTATTATGAATATTTCTACACAGTCATCACTCCCTATACAATAACATTCACTTTCATATACATTGTCACGTAGGAGATTCCAATATAGTAGAGTAATATAAATTCTCGTTCCAAATTGAAGAAAAAAACATACGAAAAATAAAATAATCATGACAAACACAACTTAACACAACATAACATAATACAACACAGCATAACACAACGTAACACAACACAACATAACACAACTTAATACAACACAGCATAACACAACATAACACAACACAACATAACACAACTTAACACAACATAGCACAATACAACACAGTATAACACAACGTAACACAACATAACACAACTTAACACAACATAGCACAATACAACATAACACCAAACACAGCTAAGTCTATACATAAATTACATTAGATCATCAGAGTATTTATAAAAAAAAAATATAATGAAAAAAAAAAACCCAGTGTATATTTGAATACCACTATGAATATATTACACCTCCAATGTTAATAACAATACGATATGCTGTATGTTTTTGTTACGTCTGAATCATTACAGCGAGACAATGTTAATAAATATACCTAGTGTAGCGTGTTGTGATGCAGTGATTTTGACTGTAGTAATAATGATAATAATAATAATAATAATAATAATAATAAAGGGAGATGAGAAGAGTGTACAAGTATTAGGAAGGTTTCACAAGCAGACAGACAGACGGGAAGACATACATATGGGTAAACCACACAGACACATAAGCAGACAGGTAAGTACAGACACAGACACACGGTCAGACAATCATGAGTGTTGCAACAGACAATAACATAACCTGGCGGAAAGTGTCATCTGAGATATAAGAACATAAGAAAGTGGGATACTGCAGGAGGCCGACTGGCCCATACAGGGCAGATCCCTTTCACACCCATCCCAGCACTTCCATGTGCCTATCCAACTTCGTCTTGAAGCTCCCTAGCGTCCCCGATCCTACTATAGCACTCGGTAGCCTATTCCACATATCCACAACGCTATTACCAAACCAGTGCTTGCCTATATCCTTTCTGAATCGGAATTTATCTAATTTAAAGCCATTTGTTCTAGTTATTTCGTTATTACTGAGCTTCAGAACATGGGCACTTATAGCGCGCGCGCGCGCGCGTGTGTGTGTGTGTGTGTGTGTGTGTGTGTGTGTGTGTGTCATATTTACATATATAATTACTGATGATCAAATTATTCACTTCCAGGAATAAAATCTTTAACAGTTGTTCCAGGAAATCGTCTACACACACACCAAGAAACTCTTATCTGGAGTAATTCACTCTCAAGTATATTGCCAATAATTTAGGACCATGGCGGCGCTTTTGAATTTTTGTCACTTTTGAGTTGACGGCACTTTTGAAATGTAATCGCTTGAATCATCTACATTGGTCTGATCCACCAGTTTAACTACAACCAATTATACATTATACAATCCATTCAATTAATAAGTTTATGCACATTTATACATACAATACATATATACATAACTTATGAGTAAAAATACGTTTATATATGTATATATTTATGTAATCTCCATTGGAATATATTACTGTCATATTAAGAGAAAATTACAATGTAAATGGATATTGTAACTCTCCAGACTATAGCAAAAATACAATGAATTAAATTATACAAGAGCTTAAGATAATTTCACACTGCTATAATGTATCAAGTGAATAATTCTACTTTTAATTATATTTTATGGAAATGATTTATATATGTTTTTATATTATTTACCATTATTTATTTTATTCAGGTAAGTTATATTATTATTCACTTTTAATATACATTATTTAATCACTTGTACTCTACTGTACTTTATACTTATGATATTATCCACTTGTACTCTGCGCCAGATACTTTATAAATTATTCACTTGTACTCAACACACTTTTAGTCAATGTGTTCACTTCTACTCAATACCACATACGTTGAATGATTTAATACCACCGAGTAATAATACCCCTAAAATTAACTTAAATATAAATGCCCTAAAATTATTATCCCTCCTTTAAAGCTCAATCCCCTAAAATAATCCCTAATAAACTAGATTCACAAAATACCTAAATATATATTCCCAACCTTTTAAAAAACACAATAACTCCCCCCCCCCCAAAAAAAAATCCCTAAACTTCCCTTAAAAAAACAGATTCAGGAAAAAATCCCTACCTAAAAGAGCAAATTCCTTAAAAATTCCTAAAAAGCAATTTCCTAAAAGACTAAAAAAAAAAATCCTAAAATACCAGAAAGCAAAATCCTTCCCAACCCCCCCAAAAAAAAACTCAGCTCACACAACCCGACACACGTATTTCACTCCACCACAACACACCACCAAAAAAAAAAATATATATCCAACGGGGGAAATAACAACGGTAGTCTTCCCTGGAGATAAGATTGACCCGCTGAGGTTTCATACAATGCCAGTACGGTGCTGCGTTAGCGGGGAGAGCGGCCACCCAGTCAGGTATTAATTATGAAGACGAGGATATACGATAAACGCTTGGTATATATATATAGACTTGGTATAGCGTATATATAAATATGATGGTGTTTTTGTACAGTATATTGGTTAATAATAATAATAATAATAATAGTAATAATAAAATAATAATAATAATCATTCGCTTTAAGACTCTATCTATCTATCTATCTATCTATCTATCTATCGTCCCACACCAAACCAAAATGGTAAAAGTACACAACAGGCAAATAACTGAAGCAGCGACCATAAACCAAGTCATAAAGACACAGTAAGACGGTCTCTCCATCTCATAAGGTCTCACAGGTTTATCTCATAGGGTCACACAGCATCATCTCACAACGTCTCACAGCCTCTATCTCTCTCACTTTACGAGACATCATGAAGAGTAATAGTCTCTCAGTTCAATCTCACGTATCAAACGTTCTTAAACACATGAAATCCGGATTCATACAAAAACACTCGTACACTGAATACCGAAATCTATCCAGTAATTACCTGGTGTGAGAACGGATGGTAGAAAGTGACGACGTTATGGTGAGACTCGACTTAAGTCCATAAACTTGAAAAAACCAATATGGCGTCAAAAGTATATTGAGACTCGACGGTAAGTGACATTGGGGACACTTAATGAGAGGTAGTAAGTAAGGTAAGGCTGTGAGTAACCTTACCACTTACTCATAACACTCTTCATACTGTAACTCATCCTCCTCCTCATACTGTAATTCATCCTCCTCCTCATACTGTAAATCATCCTCCTCCTCATACTGTAATTCATCCTCTTCATACTGTAACTCATCCTCCTCTTCATACTGTAACTCATCCCCCTCATACTGTAACTCATCCTCCTGATACTGTAACTCCTCCTCCTCCTCATATTGTAACTCCTCCTCCTCCTCATACTGTAACTCATCCTCCTCCTCATACTGTAACTCATCCTCCTCCTCATACTGTAACTCATCCTCCTAATACTGTAACTCATCCTCCTAATACTGTAACTCCTCCTCCTCCTCATACTGTAACTCATCCTCCTCTTCATACTGTAACTCATCCCCCTCATACTGTAACTCATCCTCCTCCTCATACTGTAACTCATCCTCCTCATACTGTAACTCCTCCTCCTCATACTGTAACTCCTCCTCCTCCTCATACTGTAACTCATCCTCCTCCTCATACTGTAACTCATCATCCTCCTCATACTGTAACTCATCCTCTTTATACTGTAACTCATCCTCCTCCTCATACTGTAACTCATCCTCCTCCTCATACTGTTCTGTATTTGTAACCAACACCTTTGCCATTAATTATTTATATACACCTGCCTGAAACCAAATACATATCTGTTACAGGTGTATGTTTGTACTGGCATATCTGACTATCTTACACACCTGAGCTAGAAAGACCCTGAGCACCTGTGTTAATTATTAATAATGGTGGGGGGGGATTACAGGTGAGTCCATTAAAGTTACTGTTGGTGTGAAGGTTTGTTGTGTTTATTATGTGGTTGAACTACATACATACATACATACATACATACATACATATATACATACATACATACATACATACATACATATATACATACATACATACATACATACATACATACATACATACATACATATATACATACATACATACATACATACATACATATATACATACATACATACATACATACATACATACATACATACATACTGTACATACATACATATATACATACATACATACATACATACGCAAATAAAAATACCTACACAAACACACACACGAGTAGCTATATAAGGGGAGAGAGAGAGAGAGAGAGAGAGAGAGAGAGAGATTTTTTCATAGGACGAACAACGATTTCTTCAACTTTTACGAGAATTATCATAATTTAAACAATTATTTTTGCGGTTTAATTTTTTTTAGTTATATAGATCATGATGATGTTTGTTCTATTATTTGGTTTATTTAATGTGATGGGTTTAAATGGGTTTATGTTTTATAGTGATTTTACGTACAATACACTGCATGAGTGATGGTGTTCATCCTGGGATTAAATTTAAACCCTTGAGGAATGTGACACACAGACACACACACACACACACACACACACACACACACAGCCTCTAAACCAGTGTATCAAATGGATATGTGTGTGTGTGTGTGTGTGTGTGTAGAAGTCGTATTTACATAAAACCTACACAGCTATACATGGACCCACTAGCAATACATTTTTCCTACTTACAAC
Organism: Homarus americanus; assembly: GCF_018991925.1. NCBI lineage: Eukaryota > Metazoa > Arthropoda > Malacostraca > Decapoda > Nephropidae > Homarus > Homarus americanus. Next base: position 138,112 of record NW_024719285.1, read on the forward strand.
TCATTAATATTCTGGACTGTAAAATCATAAGTTGTAGCAAATTATTTTAATAAACATGTGTGTGTGTGTGTGTGTGTGTGTGTGTGTGTGTGTGTGTGTAATCCGGTTATGTGGAATCCGGTTATTAAACACACATTAGAAATAAAAACGGGTTAACCTAAAACAGTATCAGCTAAATCCCGGTTAATCCGAACGTCGTGTGTCTGTAACCGGCTTATTATAAAACCCTAATCTAACTTAACCTAACCCCACAAAATCCGCTTAATTCGAAATTCCATCAACAGAGACGTTGATAATGTACAACACGGTTATCCGGACCATTAATCACCCCTAAATTACGGTTATTTAGGCCTAAACTGTGAATAATTACGGTTAAGTGAGAAGAGGGGGGGTAATTAATGCCCCAATTAACCACATTTTATGTAATCTGAGCAACGTTTAAACCCGGGTTAATTAGTCTGTGTTATCAAGTTTAGCAAGATACACAACCCAAAGTGGAATTATGAGGGGAATAATTAGTTCAGAGGTGAATTTCGTGAATTACATTTTGTGTGTTATTTCCGGGTTGTGTATTACCAGGGAGGAGTACTCACTCACACTCACACACACACACACACACACACACACACACACACACACACGGGTAAAACATCCTTGACCTTATTTTAACTGACTAAGCGGACCAGTACCAACCACCTCAACCAATGCCTCCTATCGGGTGTAGTACTCACCTATCAGTGCTCTGGCCTCCAGCTGCCACTACCAGCCAAGTTCAGAAACCCTACATCAAGACCTACAGGCCGATAACTGACACTGCACTGAGACTCTTCGGGCAGTGGATGCAGCAGAGAAACAGCGCCTTGTATCTCAACGACAACAAAGCCATTCGTGAAATTCGCGCTGCAAAGAAGTCTTAAGGATACTACCCAACCAAGCTGCAACACCTGAAGCAGACCAACATCAGTCACTGGTATGGTAAGCGTAAGGAACTTTGTGGACTAAACAATAAGACACACCCCCTCCCCTTCCTCAGCGACCCCATTAATGGTGACGCGGCTATATACCAGACGCTCACCAGCTTCACCCAACTTGCCTCCCTGCTTACCTACCAGCTCCCTCTCCTACTGACTTAGTGGAATAATTGAAGTAGCAAGGCGACTGGACAAACTCAGGATCAATCGCTCCACCACCCTCATTAACCTACCAATGAAACTCTACAAGGAGTTCTCTCCGGAACTAGCTAAGCCCCTCTGCTCCATAATTAATGCTTCCCTAAGTCAAGCAAGATGCCCAGATGACTGGAAGACCTCATATGTCTCACCAGTGCCCAAGTCAAAGAACCCATAATCCTTAAACGAGTTACAACCCATTGCCATCACCCCAATACCCAGCTTAATCTGCGGAATTTCGTTTTTGACTGGGCCTATGCTGATATTGCAGGCGCCATAGATCCTCAGCAATATGAAAACTTCCTCCACAACTCATTGTCTTGTTAACTTTCTTCTACTACATACATCGTCATCTGGGAAAACGCAAGACGTCTGTACCAGTCACCTTCATTGACTTCACCGAGGCATATGACCGAGTTGACCACAATTTAATCATCAACAAAGCTATCGACCTCTGGGGTTTCGGAGAAGTCTTATACCATGGCTTAGACTTTCTTAGTGACCGACGCCAAACCATATGCTCCCGAGGGGCTGTCTCCATCTTTCAGTTACTCACCTGCGGCGTCCCCCAAGGCACCAGAATGGGACCACTCTGTTTCCTCATCCTTATCAATGATGCCCTGAGAGAAACTCCTGCTCGCTGCAAATATGTAGACGATTCCACCATTGGTATCAGTGTGAACAGCTCGGCTCCCGACTACACCGCCCTCCAGGATATATTGAATATTCTAAAAAACTGGGCCACCATACCAAGACCATGGTTATGCACATCAACCTCTCCTCTGACGTTGTCCCACCTTCCTCCATTACTTTGAGCCCAAACTCACTCCAGGTTGTGGACTTCACTAAGCTCCTCGGTGTCACTATAGATAACAAACTAATTTGGAAAACACACGTCAGTGCAATTGACAAATCCTCCAATTTTCGTCTCCACCTACTACGTCGAATCAAGTTCCTCGAAGTTCCTGTGTCCGAGCTCCTCAGTGCTTACTCAACATTCACACTTCCCAAGCTCACCTAAGCCTCCCCTGCCTGGTTCCCCTCCTCCAAATGTCACACAACATAAACACCTAGAAAAAGTGCAAAAGACGGTATGCAAGATTATTCTCTCCCCTTCCTACTCCACATATCAAGAAGCGCTCAACACACTGACCCTCTCGGCTCTCTCTGATCATCACCACGACCTCATCTGCAAATTTGGTGAGAAGTTTCTGCACCATCCTCAATACCGGCTCCTGCTCCCACCCGAGATTCCTCGTCTGCGAATTGCTGTTCGACACTAGAACCGCATCCAGCCTATACGAGCACGTACTAATCGCTATAAGAACAGCCCAGTCATAACCATTGTAAAAATTATTAAGAACTCGTAGTTAACTAGTGTGTTCACTCCCAGCTAATCTCATTTGTGTATTGTTACTAAGTTGAAATGCCCTGTTGTATGATCTTCTGCCCACCTTGTTATTATATATAATGTTTGTACCATTTATGTTACTTATACAAGTATATTACTTGTCAATCAAGTGACCCATTCCCCAATTATGTAACTGTATATTTTCAGCCTTTTGGCTACCATGTTCTTTTAATAAACCGTTATTTTTATTATTTTAATTATTATTTTTATTACACACACACACACACACACACACACTTACAGACAGACAGACAGACAGACAGACAGACACACACACACACACACACACAGGCAGACAGACAACAGACAGACAGACAGACAGACAGACAGACACACACACACACACACACACACACACACACACACCCCAAATACTAAAAATTTACACTCACTGTGAACAATAATGCAGATCAAACCTAATTTGTTTAATTGGCCTCAACTAGGTAATTGCCTCGTTCACTTCATTTCCTCCATAATTGGCCAGTATTACTCCCTTGCCTCCCAACACTTAACCATATATTGTCAATTCAAACTTTCGCTTTTTGTTGTTGTTAAATTATAAACATTTCAGAGGGACAAGTTTATATGATCTGTACTGTAAATATTTAACTTTATTTCGTTGTAAATTTACGCCGTTTTATTCCTAAGTTGATTTACTGTAAATTTAATCGGTTTTATTTTGTATTAATTTATATTTTGTAAATTTATTATTTTTATTCTTGGGAAATTTTAAAATTATTATATTTGGACATTTAAAAAAAGAAATTTTTTATTGTGAATTTAAGTTTATTAATAATCTAAATATTTTGGTGATATAAATACCTACAACTTTATTATATACATCTCTCTCTCCCTCTCTTTCTTTCTCACCTCCCAGTGTATATCTCTCACTCTCTTTCTCCAACTCCCTCGTATCTCTTTCTCACTTCCCGTATCTCTCTCTCTCTCTCTCTCTCTCTCTCTCTCTCTCTCTCTCTCTCTCTCTCTCTCTCTCACCACAACACTCCATCTTCTTAAAGTTCAGATGTTTAGTAACCAGAGAACTGAACCCATATTAGTAACCAAACCAAACCTAACCTAACCAGAGCAAACCAAGCCAAGCCTAACCTAGCAAGCCAAGCCAAACCAAGCCAAACCTAACCTAACTAACCAAACCAAACCTAACCTAACCTAACCTAACCTAACCTAACCTAACCTAACCTAACCTAACCCAGGGCTGAGTCTGGGATTTACTTTTGCTCCCACATACCATCTTCACCATTAACCCATCCCACAACCCACCCACCCCCTTAACCCACCCATCCCCTTAACTTACCCCTTCAACCCACCCATTCCTTTAACCCACCCCAAAACGCACCAAATTCCTTAACTCACACTACACCACAACTCACCCACCCTTTATTTACCCCTTAACCCCACCACCCTACCCCCAACCCCCCCCTTTACATCCCCCCCTTCCCTCACCTCTCTCTACAGACCCTAAAAGATATCAAATTTTCATCACAAAATAATAAACTCATATATCATACACCAACAGACTAATTGACCACCAACACACCTTTTAATTAACACAAAGCCAAGCGGGAATTAAAAAACAACAAGAGTTACACATTAAACAGACAGACAGACAGTGATAGACAGAGAAAATGTATTTAAAATAAATTTGGTTGTATGTTTGTGGCAAGGACGAGAGTGAGGGGAATAATAACCGTGTTTTAATTATGTAAACTATATCTGACTGTGTGTGTGTGTGTGTGTGTGTGTGTAGCGCACACAGGATGGTGTAATGCGTCTAGTGTGGCAGCATTATGTTAGTGTTAAGGTGCTCTCAGCTACAGCCGCTGGTTAGCCCTCGTGATGAACAGGGAAGCAGCACTGAGTAAGTCTTCCCCGCCAGTACACAGCCTCTCCACCATCAGGACTCCTGCTGTGCCTCCTCGTGGCAACACACAGTAACTGGGTGCCTCACGGGCCCAGGCTAGGCCAGCAGGGGATCTCAGAGCAGCAGTGGGCCCCAGAGAGATGGAGCATTGGCCCACCTACATGTGGACACGTCCTGGCGCCTACCAGCCACTGCCTCGTTGCCTTGTGGATTAACCTTGGAAGGTATAAGGCCACGGGAGTAAACCCCGAACGAAAAATCGGCGGTGGAGCCCCGCTTCGGGCAGACATGCTTACAGAGCTTCAGTAAGACCCCAACGGCGGAATAGGCTGAAGAGGTGACCACCATGGGAGCCAAACGACTACACCGGCGGATGAGGGCAAGGCATGATGGACAGGCTACTAAGGTGAAACCCAACAAACTGGGCTATCGGCCGTCCATTGTAATTCTCCCACTCCCCAGTTGTTGCAGCTTCCTGCACCACTGGTTCAGGAAAAGGGAGAGCCAAGATGTGTGGTTGCAACCTGCGCTCCTGCTTCACCACATAAATAAATTCACACGCAGCCATCAACCAGCTCATCAAACTTTTCATCATCATCAGAGCCCCAAAACCCACGAAAGCCCTCTGACGACAGACGAGTGGCGACGGGGTCCCTGGCGCTTTGATTGTACATGTACAAACAACCTCACCAAGGATATCCCAAAATACACTCTCTTTCTGATGGCTACCTTCCACCTTGTCCCACCTCCCTCCATTACTTTGGGCCTCAACACACTCCAGGTTGTGGACTCCACCATGCTCCTCGGCATCACCTTAGATAACTAAATTGGAAAGCACTCTTGTCCAATATTCCAACTTTCGATTCTACCTCCTCCGTCGCCTCAAGTCCCTCAGCGTTCCCGCCCCCAACGCTCCTCAGTGCTTACTCAACATTCATACTTCCCCTGCCTGTTCTTCCTCCCTAAATGCCCCCCCCCCCTCCCCCTTCCTACTCCACATATCAAGAAGCGCTCAACACACTGACCCTCTCGGCTCTCTCTGATCATCACCACGACCTCATCTGCAAATTTGGTGAGAAGCTTCTGCACCATCCTCAATACCGGCTCCTGCTCCCATCCTAAATCCCTCGTCTGCGAATTGCTGTTCGACACTACAACCGCATCCAGCCTACACGAGGTACGTACTTATCACTAAAAGAACAGCCCATACACACCCATTGTAAAAATCATCAACAACTCGTAGTTTACCAGTGTGTTCGCTCCCAGCCAATCTCACTGTGTATTGTTACTATGTTGAAATGCCATGTTGTATAACCTTCTCCCCACCTTGTTATTATATATCATATTTGTATCACTTATGTTACTTGTATATTATTTCTCAATCAAGTGATCCATTCCCCAATTATTTAGCTGTATATTTTCATCCTTCTGGCTGCCATACTCTTTCATTAAACTGTTATTATTATTATTATTATTACATCCATCCATCCATTCATCCACCCATCCATCGTTCCATCCATCCATCCATCCATCCATCCATCCATCCATTCATCCATTCATCCACCCATCCATCGTTCCATCCATCCATCCATCCATCCATCCATCCATTCATCCATCCATCCATCCATTCATCCATCCATTCATCCACCCATCCATCCATCCATCCATGCACACACACACACACACATCAACTGTTGCACCACAATCAAGTAAACTTTCCAGAACACCGAGGCTCAGTTAACCCATTTTAAAGGAATTTATAAATATAGAGAATTGAATTTATCTGACATGTTAACTAACGAGAGATAGACGGATGATAAACGTGTGAGAGAGATAACAAGAGATAGATGGATGATAAACGTGTGAGAGAGATAACAAGAGATAGATGGATGATAAACGTGTGAGAGAGATAACGAGAGATAAATGGATGATAAACGTGTGAGAGAGATAACGAGAGATAGATGGATGATAAACGTGTGAGAGAGATAACGAGAGATAGATGGATGATAAACGTGTGAGAGAGATAACGAGAGATAGATGGATGATAAACGTGTGAGAGAGATAACAAGAGATAGATGGATGATAAACGTGAGAGAGAGATAACAAGAGATAGATGGATGATAAACGTGAGAGAGATAACGAGAGATAGATGGATGATAAACGTGTGAGAGTGAAAGGCCCAGATCAATAGAAAAAAGACAGATGATAAAAATGTGTGAAAAATGGATAGCAAGAATAATGGACTCGGAAGTGTGGGTATAGGAGAGAGGTAGAAGAGCAAGAACAATGAAAGAGGAAGTGAGGGAGAGATGGAGAACGATATGATGTAGGTGGAAAGGGGGGAGAGAAGGTGGAGGAGGAGGAGAGAAGTGTATGAAAGGAAGAGAATAAAAAGAATGGAGAGAGGAAGGGGAGGAATAATGAGTAAAGGAAGGTGTATGACAGACAGATAATAAAGAGAATAGAAGGGGGAAGTGTTGAGAACAAGGTCAACTTTCTCTTCATGTTCTTATGGATGATAAAATGTTGACACACACACACACACACACACACACACACACACACACACACACACACACACACACACACACAGGCAGGGAAAGACAGACTGACAGACAAGCACAAAAAAAAAGCGACAGGAAGATAGACAGGCGGAAGGACATACAGATAAACAGACGGTCAGATAGATAGACAGAGGGAAATAGACCAAAAATAGACAGATAATCGATTGATGGACACACACACACACACACACACACACACACACACACACACACACACACACACACACACACACACACACACACACACGTACTGATCGCTATAAGAACAGCCCAGTCCCAACCATTGTAAAAATTATCAATATCTCGTAATCAACCAGTGTATTCACTCCCAGTCAATCTTACTTTTTGTAATGTCACTATGTTGAAAAGCCCTGTAGTTTGAGCTTCTCCCCACCTAGTTATTATATATCATATTTGTATCACTTATGTTAATTGTATATTATTTGTAAATCAAGAGACCCATTCCCCAATTATGTAAGTCTGCATATTTTCAGCCAACGACTGCAACTATTAATAAACCGTTTATTATTATTATTATTATTATTATTACACACACACACACACACACACAACTATTAATAAACCGTTTATTATTATTATTATTATTATTATTACACACACACACACACACACACACACACACACACACACACACACACACACACGGAACAACAAACAGACAGACATAAAAGGAGGGGGCGTAACAAATAAAACAGGACAGGATATGAACACGTAGAGATTGGAAAGGATGAGAATGGCTCTGCACTGTTTTACGAACAACAACAAACACAACAAAAGCAAACAAACACAGGAAAGGTAGCTGATGTAAATACGAGAGTCAGAGAAAGAATGACAATTGTGGAGTTTTACGAGAGGCTCTATGATGGACAGCCGAATTAAGGATATTTTGAATTATGTATGTGCCGAATTATATACTAAGTACCGAGTTAGAGGTGCAGAATTAACCGGATGTTAAGCTTAGCATAGTGCCGAGTTAGGAGGTGCTGAAATATAGAGACGCCGAGCTTGGGGGTGCCGAATTATAGAGGTGCCGGATTTGGGAGATAAGGAACTATAGTATTTAACCTTTGTACTGTCAAGCCTGACCCGGTGTCAATGGGGGAGGGCAGTTTGAGGTAATGATTGTATATCTAACAGCCAGTAGATCCCCGAGTGGCAGATGATCAGTGGTGGCTGACGCAGGATAAGTAGGGTGGAGGCGTGAGTGGAGGTGTGTGGGTGGAGGCTGGAAGGAGTATGGGTGGCTGGGTGGCATTATAAGTGGCTGGATGACTGGGTGGCACTGCGGGTGGCTGGGATGGTACTATAGGTACAACTACGTGTGTATGGGGTGGCACTATGGATACTACGCTGAGTGTCTTGTGTGGCACTATAGATGGCAGTATGGGTGGTTGGCGTGGCAGTATGGGTGGTTGGTGTGGCACTATAGATGGCAGTATGGGTGGTTGGTGTGGCACTATAGATGGCAGTATGGGTGGTTGGTGTGGCACTATAGATGGCAGTATGGGTGGTTGGTGTGCACTATAGATGGCAGTATGGGTGGTTGGTGTGGCACTATAGATGGCAGTATGGTGGTTGGTGTGGCACTATAGATGGCAGTATGGGTGGTTGGTGTGGCACTATAGATGGCAGTATGGTGGTTGGTGTGGCACTATAGATGGGATATGGGTGGTTGGTGTGGCACTATGGGTGGCAGTATGGGTGGTTGGTGTGGCACTATAGATGGCAGTATGGGTGGTTGGTGTGGCACTATAGATGGCAGTATGGGTGGTTGGTGTGGCACTATAGATGGCAGTATGGGTGGTTGGTGTGGACTATGGGTGGCGTAGTATGGGTGGTTGGTGTGGCACTATAGATGGCAGTATGGGTGGTTGGTGTGGCACTATAGATGGCAGTATGGGTGGTTGGTGTGGCACTATAGATGGCAGTATGGGTGGTGGTGTGGCACTATAGATGGCAGTATGGGTTGGTTGGTGTGGCACTATAGATGGCAGTATGGGTGGTTGGTGTGGACTATGGGTGGCAGTATGGGTGGTTGGTGTGGCACTATAGATGGCAGTATGGGTGGTTGGTGTGGCACTATAGATGGCAGTATGGGTGGTTGGTGTGGCACTATAGATGGCAGTATGGGTGGTTGGTGTGGACTCTGTGGGTGGCAGTATGGGTGGTTGGTGTGGCACTATAGATGGCAGTATGGGTGGTTGGTGTGGACTATAGATGGGAGTATGGGTGGTTGGTGTGGCACTATAGATGGCAGTATGGGTGGTTGGTGTGGCACTATAGATGGCAGTATGGGTGGTTGGTGTGGCACTATGGGTGGGTATGGGTGAGTTGGTGTGGCACTATAGATGGCAGTATGGGTGGTTGGTGTGGCACTATAGATGGCAGTATGGGTGGTTGGTGTGGCACTATAGATGGCAGTATGGGTGGTTGGTGTGGCACTATAGATGGCACTATGGGTGGTTGGTGTGGCACTATAGATGGCACTATGGGTGGTTGGTATGGCACTATGGGTAGTTGTGTGGCACTATAGCTGGCACTATGGGTAGTTGGTGTGGCACTATGGATGGCAGTAAACCCGTGGGAAACAGTGTGTGGGGAGGGACCATATTCTCTATTGGGGTAAATTATGCAAATCCTAATCTTAAGTCGTCGCCGAAGTCTGACTGGGGTGTGTATGGCTCTCTCTTTTTTTTCTCTCTTTGCCTCTATATATAGATGTCTGAAATTGGCAGAATGGACTAGGGGGGTGAGGGTGCGTGTATATGATTGATTCTGGAGCTTAGGGTGCGGTGCGTGCATGATTGGGTTGTGTGCATAGATTGGAAGGCAGAGTGGAGTGCGTTGAGTGAATTGCCGGTGCGAATGAATAGCGAGCGTGGATGTGTTGCCGGGCGTTGAATGTGTGTGATTGGAAAGTGTACGTAGATGAGTAAATAGATTGGAGTGCTCAAAGGCTCCAAGAATACGAAAATAAAAAAATATATAAATCTTCCTTAATATATCGTAACGAAATGAAATATATACAAACTATATTCAAATCTATATACATCAGTCAGATAGTCTTACATAAATACATCACAAACACTTAAATCTATCGCTTTGACCCAAGGGCATATATATCGCTTTGACCCAAGGGCATATATAACGCTTTGACCCAAGGGCATATATATCGCTTTGACAGGGCATATATAACGCTTTAGAGGGCATATATATCGCTTTTACCAAGGGCATATATATCGCTGACCCAGAACATATATATCGCTTTGACCCAAGGGCATATATAACCTTTGACAGGGCATACATATCGCTTTGACCAAGGGCATATATATCGCTTTGACCAAGGGCATATATATCGCTTTGACCAAGGCATATATATCGCTTTGACCCAAGGGCATATATATCGCTTTGACCAGGGCATATATAACTGACCAGGGCATATATAACGCTTTATTGGGGGCATATATATCGCTTTGACAAGGGCATATATATCGCTGACAAGGGCATATATAACGCTTTGACTAAGGGCATATATATCGCTTTGACCCAGGGCATATATATCCTTTTGACCCAAGAGGCATATATATCGCTTTGACCCAAGGGCATATATAATCTGACCAGGGCATATATATCGTTTTGACCCAAGGGCATATATATCGCTTTGACCCAAGGGTATATACGTATATCGCTTTTGACCCAGGCATATATATCCTTTGACCCAAGGCATATATAACGCTTTGACCCAAGGGCATATATATCGCTTTGACCCAAGGGCATATATATCCTTTGACCCAAGAGCATATATATCCTTCGACCCAAGGTATATCGTATCGCTTTGACCCAAGGGCATATATATCGCTGACCCAGGGCATATATAACGCTTTGACCCAGGGCATATATATCGCTTTGACCCAAGGGCATATATATCGCTTTGACCCAAGGGCATATATCGCTTTGACCCAAGGGTATATACGTATATCGCTTTGACCCAAGGGCATATATATCGCTTTGACCCAAGGGCATATACGTATATCGCTTTGACATGTCCGGGAAAAACCTCAAAAATTTTCCAGACAGATGAAAACAAATAGACAGATAGACAGGCGAAACATAATCTAAAAATCGATTCTGAATGTTTAAACTTCGTATATTATTAACACTATAACCAAACTCCCCCCTCCCTCGCCACCCTCTACCCACCCTCACGCGGATGTTCAGGAAAATAAAATAATCTTACAAACTCGCTAACATGATAAACAGTCACTAAACACACATCACACCCCAGGTTGGCATCACAGGGGCCAGGAGGAGGAGGAGGAGTCGGGTGAGGTTGGCCGGAAACAACACTGGTACACGACACTTGTTTTATAATGTTATTACTGCCTCTAATAATTGACCACGAGTCTGGTGATGGTCAAGATCCTCACTACACTTGGTCTGGGGGGTTGAGGGAGGCAGAAACACGTAGTGAAGCGCGTCAAGTTGAAGAGTAATGTCCGAACATCACAAAAACTGAGACGCTACTGAAATAATAGTAAGGAAAAAGGAGGTAGGGACTCGCTGGGTTAGTATGGTCAGAATATATAGTAAGGAGAGGAAGCTGTCGTCTATTAGCATTAGATTTTTCGTGACGCCGACCTCAGCACCACAAAAACTGAGAAGCTACTCTAAAGGAACGCTGGGAGCCTCACATGTAAGGAAAATCTAATAAGAAAGTATACTGTACCTCATGATTAAAACGTTAAATAACGAGACCGTGGCGCCATCTGATGATTGAGCGACCAACTATCCAAAGAAAACGTGAATAACAGCAGAATCTACTGTTTACCGAGTCACAGTTTTTAGCATCAAAGAAAACGTACAGTGTAAAAACTAGTTAACTTGGACTAAATTAACTTTATGAAACTTACCTAAATTCAAAACTTGCACTGTGAAGGTCTATACGAGTATGTAGGCCTAATTCTTTCTCATTTGACCAGATTACAATTGTGAATCTTATTAATATGTAAATAGGAACAATATAAATGGCACAATAAACGAGTAAGAACGAAAGGAAGTGAAAGAAATACCCAAACGAACAGATAAGAAGAGCAAGAAAATGAAAATAACACTTGAGAAATAAAGTGAAGGAGAGATAAGATGCACTAAAGAATAAAGAAGGAAGAAAAAGAAACAGGAAATAACCCTGAATTAAGAGATGTTTTAAGAGAAAGACAAAGACTAGTGGATATATATGGGCATAGAAGAGACAACAAGAGACAAGACACAATAAGAGAATATACGAGATGAGAGACAACAGGACACAACAAGAGAGTCACAAGAGACAAGAGACAATAAGGGAAAATATGAGATAAGAGACAACAAGAGACAACAAGAGACACTAGAGACAAAAATTATGTGATAGTTTCTCATTTTTTGTCCTGATATAAATAACCAGATTGGATATGTGCAGATGGCCCCACTCCCACCAGTCCCACCTTCTACCAGTCCCCGCCTCCAGCCAGCCCCCCCCCAACCAGTCCCCCCTCCAGCCCCGCCCTACCAGTCCCCTGCCCCTCCAGCCCCGCCCCAAACAGCCCCTGCCTCCTACCAGCCCCTGCCTACTACCAGCCTTCCCACCAACCCCAAGCCCAGCCAGCCCGCCTCCTACCAGCCCGCCTCCTACCAGTCCCACCCTCCTACCAACCTCGCGTCCTATCAACCCCCATTCCTACCAGCTTGCGCTCCTACCAGCTCCGTCCCCAACCAGCCCCGTTCCCAACCAGCCCCCGCCTCCCTACCAACCCTACAACCAGCCCCCTCCTCCTACCACCCTCCCCCCTCTGCTGCCTCGACTCAGTGGTGTCTTGCCTCCCGTGGCGTAGGACGTGTGCCGCTCTCTCTCCCTCGACCTGATCTCTAGTTAACGTCCCGTGTTAGAAAACCATATACAGTAACTTATTGTGTTGTTATCGCCTGTTTGGGCCAGGTACGGTGATCAACGTTGGTATGTTCTCACCTGTAGCGTGAGATTGGACTGTGTTTAGGTAGATTATGGTGAAAAATACTGTTAAAAGGGACGAATTGAGTGTTTGAAGGACAGAATGATGGGAATATAAACGAGTCAACCACGTCAGCGTAGTTTTGATGTTTGGTCTTTTAATATATCTCGTTTGAACATACTGGATGAGACGCCGTTAGTGCCGCTATCTGCCATACTCGCTAGTGTCGCTGGTGCCACCTTCGCTAGTGCCGCTGAGTGCCACTGCTAGTGCCGCTTCGCTTGGTGCCACCTTCGCTAGTGCCGTGGGTGCCACCTTCCTTGCCGCTGGCCACCTTCGCTAATGCCGCTGAGTGCCACCTCGCTAGTGCCCAGTGCCACCTTCGCTAGTGCTGAGTGCCACCTTCGCTAGTGCCGCTGAGTGCCACCTTCGCTAGTGCCGCTGGGTGCCACCTTCGCTAGTGCCGCTGAGTGCCACCATCGCCGCAGCTACTATTGGTAGAGGAAAATGAGAGGTGGATGAAGGAGGGTGGGTGAAGGAGGGTGGATGAAGGGGTAGATGAAGAGGTGGATGAAGGAAAGTAGATGGGAGGGTAGATGGAGGAGGTAGATGAAGGAGGGTAGATGAAGGAAGGGTAGATGAAGGAAGGGTAGATGAAGGAAGGTAGATGAAGGAGGGTAGATGAAGGAGGGTGGATGGAGGAGGGTAGATGAGGGAGGGTAGATGAGGAGGGTAGATGAAGGAAGGGTAGATGAAGGAGGGTAGATGAAGGAAGGGTAGATGAAAGGAAGGAAAGGGTGTTTGAAGAAAAGTATAAAATCATATTTTAGTGGATTAGTGATAATATTTTGAACCCACACACACACACACACACACACACACACACACACACACACACACACACACACACACACACACACATAATTAAAATCTTTACAATATTTACCACTTAAAAAAAAACTTATACACAAGGTCAGGTTCACTAACTACTGCGACGCAACACTTACTACCAAACGACCTTATTGGGTGTTAAATCGTTGAATAATGTACTTAAATACAACGCACTACACGCAATTACAAAACTCCGCTGTATTGCGTTGAAAATACAGCGTTGAAAGTCTGTAATTTAATGCACGATATTGACGCTTTTGTTATATGAATATCAATCAAACAGCGTTAAATTTCTGGCGTTGAATATAGCGTTGAAAGTATAGAAATAAATATAACTCCAAAGGCATAAAAATAAAAGTACAAAACAGCATTGCGTTGAAAGTAGAAAAAAAATGGAGAATCAAAAATATAAATGAAAGTGTACAAATGTATTTAAAGAAAGTATAAATGAAAGTATATGTCAAAGAGAAGTGAAAGTTTAAGTTAATGTACAGGATTAATAATATAAGTCAAAGTATAGAGGTAAAAGTATAAATCAATTGAAAGTATAGATATAAACTTTGGCTATTAAGAAAACTTATTGTTGGAGTAGAGAGGTATAGGTAAATAGATAAGAATATAAATAAGCAGATATAGAAAGACAGATAGACAGAAAGACAGACAGACAGATAGATATATAGACAAACATAAATACATCAAGACAGACAGACAGACAGACAGACAGGCAGACAGACAGACAGACAAAGACTCAAACACTCATTAATGCCTCAGGTAACATTAAACATGTAATATTATTTGTTAAAAGTGAATATAATCTTCCTCTCCTTCCTCCTCATTATTATTCACCTCAAGGAAAATATACATCGAGTTGTAAACTTTTATATACACTAAGACCCTTGATATACTGTTTATATTATACACACTGAGGCCCTTGATATACACTGTTTATATTATACACACTGAGGCCCTTGATATACACTGTTTATATTATACACACTAGGGCCCTTGATATACACTGTTTATATTATACACACTGGAGCCCTTGATATATACTGTTTATATACACACTAGGGCCCTTGATATATACTGTTTATATTATACACACTGAGGCCCTTGATATACACTGTTATATTATACACACTGACCCTTGATATACACTGTTTATATTATACACACTAAGACCCTTGATATATACTGTTTATATTATACACACTGAGGGCCCTTGATATACACTGTTTATATTATACACACTGAGGCCTTGATATACACTGTTTATATTATACACACTGAGGCCCTTGATATACTGTTTATATTATACACACTGAGGCCCTTGATATATACTGTTTATATTATACACACTGGGGCCCTTGATATACACTGTTTATATTATACACTAAGACCCTTGATATATACTGTTTATATTATACACACTGAGGCCCTTGATATACACTGTTTATATTATACACACTGAGGCCCTTGATATACACTGTTTATATTATACACACTGAGGCCCTTGATATATACTGTTTATATTATACACACTGAGGCCCTTGATATATACTGTTTATATTATACACACTGAGGCCCTTGATATATACTGTTTATATTATACACACTGAGGCCCCTTTTATATACAATGTTTATATACACACTGAAGCCATTTAATATTACAGATGCTTATATAAACACAGAGAGATGTTTATAGGCCATGTCATCAAACACACTACGATCTGGTTTCTTACACAATTCCCCATCATTATTTTGTCTCATATCTGGTGTTATTGAACCACCTATCCATGTATACAGTCTCAGCATAGTTTGGAGAGAGAGACAAAAGAAAGGCACAAACAAATACGAATCCACATTACAATCAATACCAAAAAAACCAAAACATTGAAAAATTTGACAATGAAAAAAAATAAATCACCGGATCTATCAATTCATCGGCAGTATTATTCATTTTATAGATTATATTTGTGTTGGCCAGATGAGGTCGGCGGACGGGTTTGTGTGTGAACGTGTCAGTTGTTAATCTATTGTGTGTGTGTGTGTGTAGATGACGAAAGGAAACAAAAAGAGTGAGAGACAATACACTCGTTTCTAGGAATACAACATAACAAACCTGATGGTGCTATTTGTAGGTAAAGCGCTACTCTCCCTTCCGTACTCTCCCCTCCATGCTCTCTCTTCCATATTCTCCCTTCCATACTCTCCCTTCCGTACTCTCCCTACCATTTTCTCCCTTCCGTACTCTCCCTACCATTTTCTCCCTTCTGTACTCTCCCTACCATTTTCTCCCTTCCGTACTCTCCCTACCATTTTCTCCCTTCTGTACTCTCCCTACCATTTTCTCCCTTCTGTACTCTCCCTGAAACAATCCCCGCGTATTATACTTAAGACGTAGTTAGTGACATTGAAACGACAAAATCCACCGAGGGAAAAACTGAGCTGAAGAAATTCCATCAAGATAGAAAAGAAAATCAGGAAAATCCCACCATGACAAAGACAATCTCACCATGACAAAGACAATCCCCCACCATGACAAAGACAATCCCGCAAAGACAAAGACAATCCCACTAAAACAAGAAAATCCCACCAATACAAAGACAATCCCACTAAGACAAAAATCACAAGACAAAGACAATCCCAACTGAGAAAATCCCAACGGAAGAAATATATATTATTATAATGTGAACAGGATCCCAACGGCTCCAGTACCAATACTTTGAGAGACCCGGGCAGCTTAGGGGAGCAGATGAGGTTCTTTGGTTGGGTTATGTTTGGTTAGGGTTGGTTGGTTTATGTTTGGTTGGTTTATGTTTGGTTAGGTTATGTTTGGTTAGGTTCTGTTTATTTATGTTATGTTTGGTTCTGTTTGGTTTGGTTAGGTTAGGTTAGGATGTGTCTAATCAAAAAATAAACTCAACAAGGTGTCGCATTAGATTACGTCAACTTCAGCATAGTGTGGTGGTGTACCCTGCCAGTCTTTTGAAAGGGCTCGACGTTACCATGTTACTCAACGCAGACGAAGTTCCTGAGTGCGACAATAAATTCACCTCACTTAAGTCGTATGAACTTTAAATTCCCTTTTATACATGTTACAGGTGTTATAAAAAGTGTAACTACTGGTAATTGATATGAGTTATGATGGGGTTTTAAATAGAAAAGAGTCATCAGGTTAAAAGTTCCTTCCAATGATACAGCCTCAGTAACTTCCTTTCACACATATACTTGAGGAAATAATTGAGTGTCTTATATCACGACATTTTAACAGTGGGAAAGAATAAGTAAAGGAATATAAGTTTTTATTGGAATCTAAGAAATCAATGACTCATAATGGCTGATAATGTCCACACATACGTAATATTTCAAGTATTCTTTTACCTCAGGTTTATACATACGAACCCTTATGATTATATTAAATTCATTCTTTACTTGAGTTAGCCTGCTCTTAATGTCTTCTACCATCACAGCTAATACTGCTTCCCAAAGTAAAGACAATTTTCCAACAAGATTGCCACTGCCTAAGATAAATCCGGTTTTGGTTATGTTATGTTACGTTAGGTTAGGTTAGATTAGGTAAGGTATACAGGATATTGTTATATCATTCACAAATTTAAATACTCCAGATGTTAACTCTATTATAATATTTCCTACCCACGCCAACTACAGCAACCACATCAACCACAATAACTACACCAACCACAACAACCACAATACTACGAAGCTTCGAAAACTTGACTCCTTTTGTTTACACATTAACACAAAGCTTTAGCTGAGAGAGAGAGAGATAAGCCTGCAATCTTCATATAGCTTTGTAGGATTAGATATTTCTACTCTTTTAAGATGACTGTATAAAAGATTCGAATCAATTGACACATCGACTCGGCTTCAATAACAAGATTCGAAATTTTCCAGTCTTAATGAAACGTTTCTTGCATTGAATATTTCGTCTCCAAGTTTTTTTTTCTCACAACTTTGGTGAATCTGTCTCCAACAATTTACATTTTTAATAGTTTGCAAAGTTAAGGAAATCATAGTTAAAAAAAATCAAATTCAAACTTTATTCGTAATGATTATAAATAAGGATTTCGATTCTTTGTTTTATGAACATAAATTCGACTCCCAAGATTCAAGGTTTTCGAATCTTACTACAGATCAATTGACTCTCTAATTGTTTTCTAGTGATTGGAAGTTATTATTTTGGAGAGTTTCAATAATAATTTTGTTCTTAATATGTGTGTGTGTGTGTGTGTGGGGGGGGGGGCGCTAAGAAATGTGTTCAAATCCCTCAAGTGTAAACATTTCCCCAATACACCTGAATTTTATTTTTTTTTAAGTATAAGTTCAAGTGTTTTAAATTTGACACTCCACGCACTGTATACAACTTATTTACACACACACACACACACACACACACAACAACAACAACAACAACAACAACAAAAACAATGACAATAACAACAACAACATTTTACCAACTTTCGACACATAAACTTTTCGCTTAAAATCCTATAAACTTTGGGCCATTTACTGTACCTCTGTAATATATATTCTTACATAACTTACTGTAACTGTAACACTGTTCATTTATAGCAATTTCCGTAACTCTCTACCGGCAACACCATATTGTTACATCAGTTTCTACATCTTCCTCGTGTTACAACTTCCCGTACAAAACAGCCAACACCACTGTACAAATTACAGCGTCCGGGACTTACATTATTTTGTATTATGTTATTACAGTTGAGTGAGGGTAAGGTCTTTTAATGTGTATTCTTGCAGAGAAATATACATAATTCATACACTACACACGCATCACTTTGTACCCAGCGTTACATAAATTACAAGGTTCGGTATGTACTCTGGTTAGCAGGATGATTACAGGAATAAGAGGACTCTGTCACTTATAAGGGTTTTAATATAAGTGTCGCATATAAGTGTATCATAAGTGAGGGGGGATTTACAAGTTACTTACCTTCACTTACATTTACTTATAGAACTACTTAATTTACCTTTTTCTTGGTATTTTTACCTATTAACTTTACTTATATGAATACGATGACCTAATACCTTGTGTATAATGCTTTCTACGGTTAAGTCATCATACTCAAGGTGTTAAGTCATCATACTCAAGGTGTTAAGTCATCATACTGAAGGTGTTAAGTCATCATACTCAAGGTGTTAAGTCATCATACTCAAGGGGTTAAGCCACAATACTCAAGGGGTAAAGTCATCATACTCAAGGGGTTAAGTCATCATACTCAAGGGGTAAAGTCATCATACTCAAGGTGTTAAGTCATCATACTCAAGGTGTTAAGTCATCATACTCAAGGGGTTAAGCCACAATACTCAAGGGGTAAAGTCATCGTACTCAAGGGGTTAAATCACCGTACTCAAGACGTCCAATAAAACATTCCATAGCTCTCTGTCTTGATATCATTCCTTAATACAGTAGCTCAGTAACTCTTTCTTTACTGTACATACACGATCTAAAATCTTATAAAATTGTCTCGTGGGTACAGATTACAGCAGGTATTAACTGTTATCCTTTCATTCAGTACAAAGTGGCTCCCATAGGCATAGCGGACCAATATAGACACTGTGGCTCCAACAATCTGGCAGACACTACACTCGATAACCTCCATACCATCATCTGTCAAGTCAGGTACCCATATACAGCTCGGTAGACTGGGATCGTACCAGTGACACCTACATAAAATAAATTGCAAGATACACAAGTATTTTTTTTTTGTCTGTGATTGATTGACAGCTTAAGAAATTCTCCAAGGTGACATGACAGCTGAGAGTGATATAGGAGGAAGAACATAGAGTTATGTGTCTGTCTATTCTCACTTGACATTTGCTTTTTATTAAACTACAAATGACAAAACACACACACACACACACACACACACACACACACACACACACACACACACACACACACACACACACACACACACACACACACACACACACCAGTACGCATTACCTTACACAAAATTCCTAATAATCAAAACATATCAACCTCATAAATAACAAACGTTTCTTTAAGTCATAACTACAATCTCTAAAACGTTTATTGCATATCATCAAACATTTTTATTCTCTACTCCTAATCACTCCTCATTACGAACTACCAAATGACACAACAGACAAAATGTTAACTTGTGATTTATAATTATTTAATAGTACAATAGTTTGCTCATTTATATCTGGTAATCTCTGAACTGATAATTGTAATATGTTAGTGTTAATTAATTTATTGCTGATGTTAAGGAAAAATAAACGAATTGAAAGACATAAATTAATAAATGTTTTTCACTTGGAAATATTTGTATATTTTTATCTCCTGTGTGTGTGTGTGTGTGTGTGTGTGTGTGTGTGTGTGTGTGTGTGTGTTTTCATTAATAATAATAAGACAAGAGTCAGAGGAGGGGGCAGTAGGGAAGTGAGGGAGAGGGGAAAGGGTTGAA
This sequence comes from Homarus americanus, assembly GCF_018991925.1. Taxonomy (NCBI): domain Eukaryota; kingdom Metazoa; phylum Arthropoda; class Malacostraca; order Decapoda; family Nephropidae; genus Homarus; species Homarus americanus. Next base: position 158,510 of record NW_024719285.1, read on the forward strand.
GGAGGGAAGTGAGGGGGGGAGGGGCGGGGAGGAGGTGAGGGGTGTGAAGGGAGGGGGGTGAGGGGCTAAGGGTAGGGGGGAGGTAATGGGCAGTTCATCATGCTGGTATAATATCGTAAATTGTAAACAAGAGAACCGACTTGTTAGTTATCCACACTACCTCCCTCCTCTTCCTTCTGCTATTCCTTCTCTTCCTTCTCCTGCTACTCCTCTTCCTTCTTCTGATACTTTTCACCTCCTCCTTTCCTTTTCCATCTCCTCCTTCTTGTCTTCCTTGTTATTCCTCCTTCTCCTCCTCCTCCTCCTCCTCCTCCTCCTCCTCCTCTTATTCCTTAAGCCTCTCCTCATCTCCATTATTCCCGGCTTACTCTGTCCGTCCGTCCGTCTGTCAGTCCGTGTGTCTGTCTGTTTGTCTGTCACACAATAGGATCTATAATTAACTCCTTAAGCTTCTAAGGATGAGGCGATTAATCCACCATCATGATCCTTTGAGGACAATGGTTTAACCCTTTGAAGACGATGGTTTAACCCTTTGAAGACGATGGTTTAACCCTTTGAAGACGATGGTTTGACCCTTTGAAGACGATGGTTTGACCCTTTGAAGACGATGGTTTGACCCTTTGAGGACGATGGTTTAACCCTTTGAAGACGATGGTTTGACCCTTTGAAGACGATGGTTTGACCCTTTGAAGACGATGGTTTGACCCTTTGAGGACGATGGTTTAACCCTTTGAAGACGATGGTTTGACCCTTTTAGGACGATGGTTTAACCCTTTGAAGACGATGGTTTAACAATTTGAAGACGATGGTTTGACCCTTTGAGGACGCTGGTTTAACCCTTTGAAGACGATGGTTTGACCCTTTGAAGACGATGGTTTGACCCTTTGAAGACGATGGTTTGACCCTTTGAGGACGATGGTTTGACCCTTTGAGGACGCTGGTTTAACCCTTTGAAGACGATGGTTTAACCCTTTGAAGATGATGGTTTAACCCTTCAAAGACGACCGTTTGACCCTTTGAGGACTATCGTTTAACCCTTTTCGGACAAAATTTCACTTATGACTGTAATTCAAACCATGATTATCAAAGGGTTATACCATCGTCATAAATAGTGTTTAAAACCATCGTTATCAAAGAGGTTAAAACTTCCATGAATTTCCTTGTGATGAGAAAAAGTTATAGAGTGAGATACCAGAGGTTACATCTGTCATCATCACCTGTACAGCCCACAACACTAACTCTCCGCCGACGAGACACGAGAAATAAAGCATAAATAAGAAAACAAACAGAAATAAACATCTAAAGACAATACTTGATAACTAAGGCATATTATTCAGTAAGAAAAATACTAATTTCATTTCGATATATCACAAATAGAAGCGTTTTTTGGTAGCGTGTGCGTCCTTCCGTTTGTTTGTTCGATTAATACTTCAAAGTTTATAGTCCCTTATTCGTCAAACTTCGCATATAGGGTGATGTTGCCTCTGGGGTGGTCCTGAGGGGGTAACGTTAAGGGGAAGTGTTATTCATGGGGGTATAAAATAAATGCATCGTACGCCCGCCAGTATTTAGTATGTTTGTGGGCCAGGGGGAGTCTCTAAGAGCTGCCCAAACTATTGTACTGCATTGAGACTGAGGTGGGACTACTACTACTACTACTATTCCGCTTACTACGCCGCTGTGTTGAGTTTGTTAAGCCGCAGATCTATGCGGTAATCAGTGACTGTAGCCTCATAGTCAATATCTGCAGCAGTTGTCGGCATTGGGGCAGAAGCTCTCGTTCCCCTGAGGCAGAGCAAAGCCGACCGAAGGAGAGAGAAAGACAGTCGACATCGCATCCAGGCTGTAACATAACTTCTGGGCTGCTGCTTCTGTTCAGAAATCACCTAAGCGAGTCTGGCATAGAAACATCTTGCACTTGGTCCCATCTCACCAGAGGTTGTGAACACTAGAGGAGTGAAGCTGCCTTGATCAACGTTTTGAATTCTCTCCCGATATGCCCTTATCTTTTCGTTCTCGTTCCTCCTGTGCACAGCATCGAGGGCTAGGTTACGGTGACATGCGGCCATGGGATAAAAAATCCTGATGTCGAAGAAAGCTCGCTGTCCCAGCGTCCAGAATCCTCGAGCAGTGACGTCAACACAGGCTTCGTTAGATGTGTTTGAAGTCCAATGTTGAAAGATCTCACTGTCCAAAGGAAGGAGGGTCGGTTCTACCATGACATCCCGGCAGATTTCCTTCAACATATTTGCTGTGAGGTCCCTTACTTCATCATGCCTCATGCATATGAAGCCCCCTTTCTTGCACACCATGGCGTGAACGACGTCATAGGAAAAGCCACACACGCATTGGGAGGGCAAACCTTCTACTGGCCGACTGTACCTTAGAGCAATGGCATCTGTAAATTCTTGTTTATTGAGACTGAAACCATTTGCCCTTATCGGTAACGTAGTTAACCAGTTCGAGGAGCCCACCTCCTGCGCTATAGCTACTTTTTTTTCAAATTTTCTGGTACCTGCAGCAACAGTTGCTGCAGCTTATCATTTTGGCAGTGCTGTCATTCTGTCGTAATGGACCTACGAATCTTGTTTATTTCACTGGTATCCACCTCCCCTGTTGCGTTCTGGGCTATTATGTGGTCCGTGAGGGCTGCCGTGAGCTTAAGTGAATTTTGATGTTCGGTGGCAGCAATCTCCTCTGGATTGGTTAGTCCCATACCTCCCAGTCTTGATGGAAGTGCAAGAAGTGATCTTTCTGATGGGGTTAAGAGGGGGTGTTTCACTAATTTGGCAATGAAATTGACACTGATAGCTTCTTCCAGAGGGTTGAGGAGGGGTCCGATATCAGGGATAGTATGCATCAGATACTTCCAACGATGCTCGACTCCATGGGTGAATGCAGCATAAGCCGCATGTGGCTCTGTGTTAGCAATCTCAGACAGAGCTTGGATTTCTTTAACACACTCATTCACCTTTCCCGCTACGTACTCGGTCTTGAAGTCCGTCGTGCCAATTACTGCGCTTAGATGTCTTTGGCCGTCCTTAGTTATTTTGACCTCACTTCCGCCAAAAACCTCCATTGCCCGTTCATAATGTTCTGGCTTCACGATGAGGAAGGACTTGCTGGCGTTTGGGTGGTACCCTATTTGTGGACCTCGCGATGTTACCAAGTCCCACCACTTTTTGATGCCCTCCACTTTTCCTGCTCCTGTAAGGTCATCAGCATATGCCACTTGTTTGACCCCAGTTGTTTCAAATTTTATTTCTTGTTGGAGCACTGATAGGCCTATTGCATACATTGCCATTGCAACAGGGTCCCCCTGTGTTGTTCCCTCGGTCGACTGTAAGATGGTATCTCCTCTTAGGGCCTTGTTGTTTACTATATAGAGGTCTGATGGATTCCTATACGACTACTACTACTACTACTATTACCATTACTACTACGACTAATAATAATAATAATAACACCAATATCAACAATAATAATAACACGAGCCAAAATAACAATACAAATAATTCCACAAACAAAATAAATAAATAAGCGTAATGTCAACTATTTATTCTTAATCATAAGTAAAACTCCCCCTCCAACATCCCCTCCACCGCTGCTGCCATCATTCTGAAAAATTGTCACAACAGTTGGTGGATTTCCCAGTAGGACTCGCGCTAATGTTGTCACTTAAAGTTTTGCTCACTAACTTTAACAGTACTTCTCTCTCTCTCTCTCTCTCTCTCTCTCTCTCTCTCTCTCTCTCTCTCTCTCTCTCTCTCTCTTCTGTCTGTGTGTGTGTGTGTGCCTTCTCTACTTAACCACCCAAAATATAATTGGAAAAAGAATACTGATTATTATTATTATTTCTTACTCCTCCTATTATTTACTATTTCTATTGAACATTATTTACTATTATTCCTATCATTATTATTTATCATGTTATCACTATACATTATATTTTATCAATGTTATATATAGTTCTATCATTTTTCCTCTCCGGATTTCCTTTCTACTCTCAATTATCGTACTTTCTCTCTTCTCCCTACTGTCCCCTTTGTCACTGTCTCGCTTTGATCATTGTGTGAGTAGCGCTGCTCTCTCTCTCTCTCTCTCTCTCTCTCTCTCTCTCTCTCTAATCTTCCGTTTCTCCTCTCTTACTCACCCTACCTCTGGCTATCTCTTTCTATCTCCCTCTCCTCCTTCAGTCTCTTCCTTCTCCGGTTCTCTATCATCTCTATCTGGATGTCTCTCCCTCTATCTGTCACCATCTCACTTGTCTCTCATTCTCCCTCTCCTCTCTCTCTCTCTCTCTCTCTCAGCTTCTCTATATCTCCCTTTCACTTTCTCTCTCCCTCTCACCCTCTCTCTCTCTCTCACCTTCTCACACACACACACTCTCTCTCTCTCCTCTCACCTTCTGTATCTCTCTCCCTCTCACCCCCTCTCCCTCTCTCCCTCTCACCCACCATTACCTGCGTTAACGACACCTTTCCTCGGGGCTTCCCTTATCAGCCTACTCCACTCCCCCATTTTCTTCAGGTTTAATCACCCCTTCCCATCTTCTCTTTTTATCTTCGTCTCTTTCGTGGAGTGTGTGTGTGTGTGTGTGTGTGTGTGTGTGTGTGTGTGTGTGTGTGTGTGTGTGTGTGTGTGTGTGTGTGTGTGTGTGTGATGTGTGTGTGTGTTTACAGTCTCTCTTTTATCCATTTTCTTATTCTTTTTCTGGTTTAGGGAATTTATACCATTTCTCTCTCTCTCTCTCTCTCTCTCTCTCTCTCTCTCTCTCTCTCTCTCTCTCTCTCTTTCTCTCTCCTTTAACCTGCTGACAGAATTTCTCACCCCTTGTGTCTGTTTCTCGTCTATTTATTCAACCTTCTCTCTATTCCTCTCACTATTGTTTATTTCCTTAAGGACAAAGTGTGAAAAAAAAGTTATAATTAGGGTAATTTATCGTGTTAATGACCCCTGAACTTACACCCTTCTCTTCCTATAAATAATTACTCCCTTCCGTTGAGTTTTTTATTTATTTGTTATTTTTTCTATAAATTTGTAGACATCGATATATCAAAATACATCAGTTTATAAGTCTAATAATATATAAATTCCCTAAGGTAAAATTCTGGTGATATTTTTTTCGATTTCAATTTATTTTATTTTTTTTTATTGGTTTTTATTTCTTCTACAAATATTTATTCATTATCATTATTACTATTTTTTTTATTGTTATTGTAATTATTGTCTCAGTCTTATCTTCTCCTCGCCTTTCTCCCATGCATTATCACCTCTGCTTCACACATCTTTACTCACTTTACTATCTCACTGTTTCCCACTTTCTCAGGATTTACTCTGCACTTTGCCACTTCCTGTTATCACCTCTATGTCTTCTGTAAAATATTACGTATTTTCTCGTTTTTCCTCTTTTTCGTCGAATTTTCCCACTTTTGTTATTATCTCTACGCTTTCTCACGATTTCTCATATAATCTTAACTTTATCGTGTCGCCTGCCTCCTACTATTTTTATTCATTAATTCTATTTATTCTTCCTTTGTAATTCTTGTTGTTATTACCACTATACTCTCTATACTTTTATCAGATATTTCTATTCATTGTTTATTTTATTCTTCTCATTTTCCCCTATTCATACTTTTATCACTTCTACCCTATCTTATTATTCAGTATTATTCTCTTGATTTTTGTTTTTCTCTGTTTTTTATTAGTTTTTAAATTTTATTTTTATCGTGTTTATATCTTTTGGGCACAGACATACACACGTACGTACACACAAATACACACAGATACATACATACACACACACACACACATACACACACACACACAGAGCTAAGAACACCTAACGCGTCTCATTCTACGTTTTTTTTTTGTACATAATTATCACATTTTTTTTCTGTTTCTCTGTTCCCCTTCCTGCCTTTATCCTTTCCTCTATTCTCCCTCTTTTATTACCTACATTATTCGTCTTAATGGTTTATCGCTGTTCCTTGTGGTTATCGTGTTATTGTTATTCTTTTTTATTCGTTTGTTCTTGTTCTTGTTCTTGTTAGGTGTTGTTGGTGTGTTAACGTGTGTGTAGGATAAAGTAATAATGTAATGAGGGAATATATGACACCCTAACCTAACCTGACCTGACCTGACCTAACCTAACCTGACCTGACCTGACCTGACCTAACCTAACCTAACCTGACCTGACCTGACCTAACCAATAATATTAATTAATAGTTCTTGTTTAGTTTCCTAGTCTATGTTTTGTGTGTGTGTGTGTGTGTGTGTGTGTGTGTGTGTGTATACGTTATTAATCTCCAGTAAGTCATAATAACACTCGTCATTTATGAACGTTTTTACACCCGTGATTGTTGCCATAATTCCCGTCATTTACACCCACGTTTCCCAGGTCATTTTAGGCACATTTTTTGGTGATGGTGTTATCAGACTTAATTAAGGACGTTTTTACCTATCATTACCTGGTTTATTTCCAACACTTTCACTAATTTTTATTCAATTGGTAAAGAGACTTTTTTTTTGTTTTTTATTTTGTTGTTGTTGTAATTTTTCTTGTCGTTGTTATTGTTTTCTTTTGATGTTTCTCGTTATTATTATTATTATTATTATCATTATTTTATCATTATTATTATTGTTATTATATCTATTATCATCATCATTATCATCAACAAGAATGATACACTACAAACAACTAACCATGCCTCCCATTATACACACCCAAGTTCCAACACTCTCTTCAGATAGGGAGTAAAAATGATAAATTTAACCGCTAAAATGAAGAGAGTTTACTGGAGTCTGGAAGGGAATTAGAATCAGGTCTTCATTACCTTATAGAATCTAATCCCTTTTATATCCAGCAGTTAGGATTGCGGACTCACTAGGCAGAATTTAATCAAGATGGCGGAGTAATTGCGCTCAAAAAAGAGAAGATTAATTCCTCTTTTTGCGGCCGATGGAAAGGAGGATTTTATACTTAACTTGATTCGGGTCTATTTATAGCGAGGGGGATGTTTACCTGTGATCTTAGAAAAGAGAAGATTAATTCCTCTTTTTGCGGCCGATGGAAAGGAGGATTTTATACTTAACTTGATTCGGGTCTATTTATAGCGAGGGGGATGTTTACCTGTGATCTTAGAGGTGTGTTTGGGGGTGTGTTTGATGGTGGGTTTGGGTGTGTTTGATGGTGTGTTTGGGTGTGTTTGATGGTGTGTTTGGGTGTGTTTGATGGTGTGTTTGGGTGTGTTTGATGGTGTGTGTTTGGGTGTGTTTGGGTGTGTTTGGGTGGTGTTGGTGTGTTTAGGTGTGTTTAGGTGTGTTTGGGTGTGTTTGGGTGTGTTTAGGTGTGTTGGGGGTGTGTTTAGGTGTGTTTGGGTGTGTTTGGGTGTGTTTAGGTGTGTTTGGGTGTGTTTGGGTGGTGTTGGGGTGTGTTTGGGTGTGTTGGGTGTGTTTAGGTGTGTTTAGGTGTGTTTGATGGTGTGTTTGGGTGTGTTGGGTGAGTGTTGGGGTGTGTTTAGGTGTGTTTGGGTGTGTTTTAAAGTGTGTTTAGTGTGTTTGGGGAGTGTTTTGGGTGTGTGTTTAGAGTGTGGTGGGTGTGTTTGGGTGTGTTTGATGGTGTGTTTTGGGTGTGTTTTAGGTGGTGTTAGGAGACATGTTGCGATTGTGTTTAGGTGTGTTTAGTGTGTTTTAGATGTTTAGGGTGTTTGGGTGTGTTTGGGTGTGTTTGGGTGTGTTTGGGTGGTGTTTGGGGGTGTTTGATGGTGTGTTTGGGTGTGTTTGGGTGTGTTTTAGTGTGTTTGGGGTGTGTTTGGGTCTTTAAGGTGTGTAGCGTGTATTTTTGTGTGTGTGTTGACATGATGGTACAAATATAGATTAACTTTAGGTCTTTGCACAGGTACAGGTAAAAATACAGGTATGTACAGGTAAATACAGGTAAATTAGTCTCATCCAGGAGACAAGATCAATGTCCACTAATACCTCCCAAAACTATGTACACATTAACAGTAAAAGTACACATTAATTCTACTTACATATAAATTACTCACATAGATACGTATTTACTTTACATATGTAGTATTGTTCTCGTGCTGTGTATGTCGTTATAAATGTTTTAGTTAGTATATATGGAATGGAGTCGCTTTTACAGGTATGTTGATAATTCACATATATTTTGTTTCCTTGATATATTATAGGTATTTGTATTGTGTGTGTGTGTGTGTGTGTGTGTGTGTGTGTGTGTGTGTGTATAACGCACTTACGCATGGATATAACCTGTGTGAGTATACCTCTGAAGGTATACATGAAAGTAAGGACATATACCTGTACATACGCACGACTGGACAGAAACAAATACGTGGATACAGTACAGTATATACGCATTTACATACATACATACATACATACATACATACATACATATATATACAACTTTCACTGGAGGTCTTCGCAAAGCCTCTTTTGATTTGTACAGTGTCAAGGTTGAGTCCCAGTGCGGCTTTGGCCAATCAGATAGCGAAGAGGTAAGCTCAGGTGGTAACCCGAATCTAACGACCACCTGTGTGTGTGTGTGTGTGTGTGTGTGTGTGTGTGTGTGTGTTTAATATAGCTATTTATCCGTCTTTTCGTTGTTTGTTTTTGTTTCTTAGTTTGAATATCTGTCTGTCTGTTTATATCTGCCAAATGACGTCATTATAGGTCAATAGAACCGACCTTTGTTGTGACCTATAAATATTGAACCTAACCTAACCTAACGTGTATATACACAGTATATTCTTATTAGATAACGAGGGATGGAATATTTAGTAAGCATATATTTGGACCTTGAGAGAGAGAGAGGCCACTATAATGTGAGTCTTCGATGTCTTTTTAAGTCACACACACACACACACACACACACACACACACACACACACACACACACACACACACACCACAATACGCTATATGCTTCTCATAATAATTAATTAATCAAAGTGCTGTTCCTGTTATGTAGTTTACCTTTGTATATATAAATAAAAACAATTCTCTCCAGTTGAACAAAACATAAAAGCAACTTGGAAAGGGAAACATTATATGCGTGTTCGTGTCTTTGTCAGCGTGTGTGTGTTTGTGTGTCTTTGTCAGCGTGTGTGTGTGTGTGTGTGTGTTTGTGCGTGTGTGTGTGTGTTTGTGTGTCTTTGTCAGCGTGTGTGTGTGTTTGTGTGTCTTTGTCTGACATTTTCGATGAATATATTGAGATAAATATTTTCTTTGATGTCAAGGACGGTTTGAGGAGGGGAGAGAGGGGAGAGAGGGGAGAGAGGGGGTGAGGGGAGAGAGGAGTGGGAGTGAGGGGGAGAGAGGGGGAGGAGGGAGAGAGAGGGGAGTGAGGGGAGGGGGGGAGGAGGGGAGAGGGAGGGAGGGGAGAGGGGAGAGAGGGGAGAGGAGGGGGAGGAGGAGGGGTAGGAGAAGAGGGGAGGGAGGGGAGAGAGAGGAGGGGAGAGAGGGGAGAGAGGGGAGGGGGGGGGAGGGAGGGGAGGGGAGAGGGGAGGGAGGGGGGAGGGGGAGGGAGGGGAGAGAGGAGGGAGGGGAGAGAGTGAGGGGAGAGAGGGGGAGGGGAGGGGAGAGGGGGGTAGGGGAGAGAGGGGAGGGGGGGGGAGGGAGGGGAGGGGGGAGGGAGGGGAGAGAGGGGGGGAGGGAGGGAGGAGGGGAGGGAGGGGAGAGAGAGGGGGAGGGAGAGGGGAGAGGGGAGAGAGGGGAGGAGGGGAGGGAGGAAGAGGGGAGAGGGAGGAGGGGAGGAGGGAGAGGGGGAGGGAGGGGGAGGAGGGAGAGGGGGAGGAGGGAGAGAGGAGGGGAGAGAGGAGGGGAGAGGAGGGGAGAGGAGGGAGGAGGGGAGAGGGAGAGAGGGGAGGAGAGGAGAGAGGGGGAGTGGAGGGGAGGAGAGGGGAGGAGGGAGAGAGGGGGGAGGGAGGGAGAGGGGGAGGGGGGAGAGAGGGAGGGAGGGGGAGGGAGAGAGGGAGGAGAGAGGGGGAGGGAGAGGGGTAGGAGGGAGAGAGGGGGAGGAGTGGAGGAGGGGGGAGAGGAGGGGAGAGAGGAGGGGGGGGAGGGAGAGGGGAGGGGAGAGAGGGGAGGGGAGGAGGGGAGGGGAGGGAGAGGAGGAGGAGGGAGGGGAGGGGAGGAGAGGAGGGGAGGAGGGGAGAGAGGGGGAGGAGGGGAGAGAGGAGAGAGGAGGGGAGAGAGGGGGAGGGGAGGGAGAGAGGGGGAGGGAGGGGAGAGAGAGGGGTAGGGGAGGGGGAGAGGGGAGGGAGGGGAGAGAGGGGGGAGGGAGGGGAGAGAGGGGGAGGGGAGGGGAGAGGGGGAGGGAGGGAGGGAGGGAGAGAGGGAGGGGAGGGAGAGGGAGGGGGAGAGGGGGAGAGAGGGAGGGGAGAGGGAGGGAGGGGAGGGAGAGGGAGAGAGGGGGGAGGAGGGGAGAGAGGGGGAGGAGGAGGAGGGAGGGAGGGGAGGGGAGAGAGGAGGGGGAGGGAGGGAGAGGAGGAGAGGGAGAGAGGGGGAGGGAGGGGAGAGAGAGGGGAGTGGAGGGAGGGGAGGAGGGGAGAGGGGAGGGAGGGGAGAGAGGGGGGAGGAGGGAGGGAGAGAGGGAGGGTGGGGGGAGGAGGGAGGGAGGGGGGAGGGAGGAGGGAGAGAGGGGGGAGAGGAGGGAGGAGGGAGAGGGAGGGAGGGAGGGAGAGGGAGGAGGGAGGAGAGAGGGAGGGGAGGTGGAGGGAGAGGAGAGGAGGGGAGTTTGATGAGAATAAAGAAGAAGGAGGAGAAGGTGGGGAAGGAAGAAGGGTGGTTGGTGGGTGAGAAAGAGGGAGGGAGGGAGGGAAGGAAGGAAGGAAGGAGAAAGTGAGCAAAGAAGAAAGGGTGGATGGAAAAATAACTGAAAACAAGAAATAAAAGAAAATGAAGAAAGAAATAAAGAAAGAAAGAAGAAAGAAAGAAAGAAAGAGGGAAAGAAAGAGGGAAAGAAAGAAAGTACTTCTGAGCTCTCACAAGGGTCATGTTTTCCCCCCAGCGCCTTGTGTGTAACACTTTATTCTGTCATTTTCTTCCCATCTTTATTTCTCTCTGTGACTTCTCGCCTTTTCTCTCGTTTTTCTCTCGTGTTTTATCACCACAAACTCCAATTCTTTCTTTTCTTTATTGTTATTGTTCTTTATCCTCTTTTTCTTCATCCCTGTTTATTCTTCCTTTGTTTTTTTTATTTAATTTATTTTTGGCTTCATTGTTTATTTATGTTTTGAATTTTATCATCTCTCTCTCTCTCTCTCTTTATCCCCTCTCTCTCCTTCTACTCTCCCTCTCTCTCTCATTCCCACCTCTCTTCTCTATCCCACTCTTTCCATCTTCCTCTCTTCCCTTCATCAGTGTACTCTCATTCTCATATTCTCTCTCTATCTCCATTTCTCTCACCTCTACTTCTTCCTTTCTCTCTCTTCTTCTCTCTGTCTCTCCCTCTTCCCTCTTT
>NW_024719285.1:175000-248191 GCF_018991925.1 Homarus americanus
CGTCAGGTTGATCAGTAATTAAAGCTGAATTCCTACGTCCGACACTTCATTCCCACTTTAAATGGTTTGTTCCCACGCTCAAGCATTTGTTCCCAAGCTCAAGCATTTATTCCCACACTCAAAAACATTTATTCCCACACTCAAAAACATTTATTCCCACACTCAAAAATATTTATTCCCACACTCAAAAATATTTATTCCCACACTCAAAAACATTTTTTCCCACACTCAAAAATATTTATTCCCACACTCAAAAACATTTATTCCCGCACTCAATTAATCCTAACTTCTACGTCATTTTCCACGCCTTGTCTTTAATTCACAATCTCTATTATAAGTTCCCACGTCATAAGTCAAGTTCCCACGCCCTGCTCAAGCATTCCCACGCCCTAAGTCAAGTTCCCACGCCCTACCCAATCATTCCCACGCCCCTCCTCTGATACTCACGTGTGCAACAAATAAGGAATATGGAAATGTGCTTCTCTGGGGAGGGATTCTTCATTCCACTGATGTCTTGCTTCCATCTGCAGCACTCCTGAGCTGAACTATGTCTGCTCTCTCTCTCTCTCTCTCTCTCTCTCTCTCTCTCTCTCTATGGTAGTCTCTCTCTCTCTCTCTCTCTCTCTCTCTCTCTCTCTCTCTCTCACCACATCACCATCTGACTCTCCCTCCCCCCCCTTCCTTCTCACCTGTCTCTCACCTCTCACTACTTCATCATCAAGGTGTGTATAAAGGAGCGTCATTACACCTGAGCAAAAGTTACCTGGGGGCCATCTCGTCACCAGATGTCAGGCCTCTTGTGTTACTAGGCCTACCTGGTGAGTATCATTATCATCATCATTATTATTATTATTATTATCTTTTCCTCAAACTTTCCTGTCATCTCTCCATTCTTCCCTTCCTTCCCTTCTCACTCCCTTCCTCTACAGTATTCTCTCTCTCTCTCTCCTTCTCTTCCACCCTTCCTCTTTTTTTTCTTCACACATTCTCTCTCTCTCTCTCCTCCTTCGCACTCTTCCCCATTTTCTCTTTTTATTCTCCCCATCTCCTACTCTTTCGTATTTTTATCATTTTTTCTTCTTCGTTCGTCTCTTAGTCACTCTCTCCTCCTCTTCTTTTATTTTCACTCCCTCTTTCCCTTTCTTCTTCTCCTCCTCCTCCTCCTTTCTTACTTTTCCTTTCTCTTCTTCCCCCTTTTTCCTTTTCCATATTTAACTCACTCTCCTATCCTATCCCCAACACCTCCTTTTCCTCCTTCCTCCTCCTCCTCTTCCTCTCACCTCCTCGCATCCCCTCCCTTCCTCCTCCTCCCCTCCCTCCTCTTCCCTTCACCTTCTCGCATCCCTCCTCCTTCCTCCTCCTCCTTCCCCTCTTTTCCTCTCACCTTCTCGCATCCCTCCTCTTATTCTCTTCTATTTTTCCTTCCTCTCTTCCGTTCTTTTCTCTCCTACGTTACATCCTTTGTTGATGGTGTGTGTGTGTGTGTGTGTGTGTGTGTGTGTGTGTGTGTACCTTACCCATATCCATGTACTCAACAACTCTAAGTACATGTACACACACTAACACGTTCAGGATATATTCACACACACAGACACACACACACCAGTACATACACACACACACACACACACACACAATTGTGACTAACTATACTGGCCGGTATTACGGGATTATATAGATACGTATAAACTATAATGTTATTACTAGTATCTCTTCTACATACACGAACACTCATACACGAACACTCATACACAAACACTCATACACAAACACTCATACACAAACACTCATACGCAAACACTCATACATAAATACGCATTCAAAAGCATTCATTCATACCCATACGCAGTAATACATAAACATACATACGCACACCCTTTATAAACACAAGCATACACACATCACAGTACTTACACACACACACACACACACACACAGTATTAAGTTACCACAACACAAAAAAAACAGCCACACAAAAATCTATCCCCATATTTTATATCAAAATTATCCTCAGTTTTATTTTTGCAAGACACTTTTTGGCAACATTATCCGGTGTAAAATTTTTCTCGTTTTTTTTTTTTTAATAAAATTTTTGGCCAACTTTTTCGAAGTCTGGCGACACCGAGACTCTGATTAAAACTAAGTTAATTAATTCATACCGGAGTGGGGGGCGGGGCGGGGCGGTGGGGCGGTTGGGGGGGTTGGGGGGTTGGGGAGGAATTATATAACCAAATTATTTCACGCTTAAATAAAAAAGGAATAATTTTTTCACATTTCCCACGTTATAAGGTTTTGATTCCCACGGTCTGTCTTTTATTCCCACGGGCTGTCTTTTATTCCCACGCCCTGCCTTTGGTTCCCACGCTCTCCCTTTCGTTCCCACGCTCTGCCTGTCTTTTCCAGGAACGTAGAAATCTCATATCAAGTTCATTAAGAGAAGCATAAAGCACGAGCATTATGGGGGTATTTACTTAGTGTGAAGTATTGTAGTAATGGTGAGAATTAAATGGATAAAGGATGAGACGTTAATGGACACACACACACACACACACACACACACACACACACACACACACACACACACACACACACACACACACACACACACACGATTTATAACCAAGAGTGTGATTTATCTTTCGTGGTGAAGAAGTAGAAGTAGCGTTTACTGCAACACACTCTCTCTCTCTCTCTCTCTCTCTCTCTCTCTCTCTCTCTCTCTCTCTCACTTATTCTCTATCTCTTTCTTTATCTCTCTCTCTCTCTTTTCTCTCTATCTCTCTTAGTCCCCTTTCTCGGTCTGTCTGTCTAGGTCTGCTTGCATGCTTGTTTGTCTGTTTCGGTCTGTAGCTGTCGTTCCCTGTCTGTCTGTCTGTCTGTTTGAATGACCATCTGCCCGTTCATTGTTCGGCATAGATCACAAGAACACTAGAATACCAAGAACAAAAGAACAAAAAACATTAAGAACACAAAAACAATAAAGAAAAATAACAAAATAACAGAACATAACAAATGAAGAAAATGAAAGAAGAACAGAAGTAGAACAGAAGAACAAAAACACAAGAACAAGTGAACGAGTGAATGCAAAAACATGAAAACACCACAAGAACAATTTGACCTCTCCTGACTTAGTCTGTTTTAATCTACCCAACAGTGCCCCTCTCATCCCCTCTCACCTCCCCTCCCTCGCCCCTCTCATCCTCCTTCCCCTCTCAATTCTCTCATTCTCCCTCGCTCCTCTCATTCCTCCCTCGCTCCACTCCCCTTCACCCCCTCCTCGGTCGTCACATCCCTCTCGCTCCTCCCCTCTCCCCCCCCTCCCCTCCCCTCTCTCAGGTGGGATCTGTTTGTAATCCGGCCAGCACTCCCAGCACTTTCCTCCTCCTCCCTCCCTCCCTCTCTCACCCCCCTCCCCTCTTACTCCCCCACTCACTCTTTCACCCCCCCCCCTCTCTTTTCTCAGGTGGGATTTGTTTGTAATCCAGCCAACACCCGACCGCTCCACTCCCTTCTTCCTTCTCCTTCTCCTCCTCCCTTCCCTCTTCCCTTTCCTCCCACCTTCTTCCACCCCTCATGCCCTCTCCTTTATCCATCCATCTACCCCCCCTTCTTTCTTACATCCCACTCCCCTTCCTTCTTCCTCCCCTCCTCTCTCCTCCCCTCCCTTCCCCCCTTCTCCCCTCTCCCCATTGAAATAGGGCAACAATCCGGACAACAGATCACAACTAAAGTAAGTAATCCGCTTTTAGTCCTGACAACATGACATGAACGCTTCTGGTGGCACCTGTTTTTAATCCGTTCAGCACAGCTCACGAACAGGAGGCGTGGAATTCTCATTTAATCCGTCCGCTATCTCACGAACGACTGGGCGTGGAATCCGTTCTTCCTCTCGATCAGCGACACACGATCGTTCCTGCTCTACAATCCGTTTATAAGCCGGTATCCAGTTTTGATCCGACAACCAGCTCACGAACGCTTCCCTCCACCAAAACAATAATGGCCGCTGCGGGGACAACTATTGCGAGGAAAAAGTTGTTGACAAAAAAATAGGGAGTTTCGCTGTCCTCCGTTATTGAGAAACACAACGACGAAAATATAAGAATAAAAAAAAAAAAACATGGGAAAACGTAACTGAATTGGACGATGAATTCTGGTAAAAAACATTTGTATGTTGACATCAGTTACTGGGTATTTAGGACTGAAAAAACATTGCTATGTTTGTGTGCGAGAGAGAGAGAGAGTGACGGTAGAATGTTGGGTCTTCACACGACAAATTACACACACACACACATACACATATATATTCACATCCCTGCAAACACCCCCCCTCCTCCCACCCACACACGCTCACCCTACACACACACACACACACACACACACACACACACACACACACACACACACACACCCCCTGACACACGCACAAACACTAACGTCCTCTCAGAGATTCGAACCCACACACTATGTCTGCACTGAGAGCTGTAGCAGAAGTAATGGAAACCCAAAGTAAACCGACCCTGAAGAGTTTACACCTGCAGTCTGGAGTTTACCTCATGACTCACCGTGACTCACTGTGACTCACGCCATGGGGAATATTTTTGACTCATAACTACGTGTATGGATGAGTCACTGATACATATACAGACACACATTCGTACACACACATACACAAAGACACACATGCATAAAGACACACTTACATGAAGACACATATACAGACATATACGTACATACACACACAAAGATACACATGCACAGATACACGTACACGCGGTAAAAATAAAAATAAAACTACCATTACAATTCCTACGCGAAACAAACTGATACTACAAACGAAGTGTTTCAAAAAGGCCCCGGAGGCATTCCTCGTATTGGAGCCCTGCGCGTGTATGGGTTCGGCCCACGTGCTCGAAACAAGTGACCGGCACTCTGAAACGAGTCAGAGTTACTGCTGCCACACTAACACAATTTGAAACTTGATTGGAACTCTATGTCTCATGTCTCCATGTTGAATACACATTGTGAGCGGTGTTGTAGCAGCCTAATATTGTGATTTACGTAATTAGTGCCACTAACATTTCCTGATATCTTACATAAAGATTGTGTTTGTTATATGAACTGTGGAGCTATTCAGATGTTTCGGAACAGGACTGGTATATTTTCCAGTCCGAATAAAGAATGACATAATGTGGCATTAGCCCAAAGTGAAGTAGCAATACAAATACAGATTCGAAATTCGGTTGTTAAATAATCTTATACCTTTACTATATCCACTAATTCTGCCACACATATAATACATTCCTATATGGCAGCTCATCCACTTCCATGGTTACTGTAGTCCAGGTGTGTGAAACATTTAATATAACAGTTTAACTTATCTAGATATACTGACATTCTCCAGTCATATTGGAACAAAGTAATTCGATATTGCCCATGAAATAGCTAATTTCGGCCTACCAAATTAAGTAAAACATGTCTCACATTCAGGCCTACCAACCCTCGCGAGACAACGGGATGTTCAGGCCTACCAACCCTCGGACCCCACCTGTAGGGTAGTTTTATACCAAGTGTAGTACATAAAGACAAACAAACACAAAGACACGTATATATACACAAACAAAACATAAATTAAGACACAAACATAATACTATACTGTTTGTTTATAGCAAGGCCCCCTAGGTCACGTGCTGTATGTGTAAAGTAATGCTACACATTATTCGATATAATTTTCTACTTATACTTTTATCACCAATAATTTGAAAACCATTTATGTATTTACTTAATTTTCCATGTAAGTGACTCGGTTTAATTATTCATTTATTTTATCATTTTATAATTGTTCCTAGTTTACTGAACCTTTGTCGTCGTTCGTGAAGTAACATCCAGATTCTTAACATCAATCCAGGAAGCTATTACACGAACGTCAACAAAGATGATATGACAATAATGTATTTTTTTAATGAGATAAAAATTTATACAATCATACTTTTACTCATATGCATACGTGTATATATGTATGTATGTATGTATGTATGTATGTATGTGTGCGTGTGTGTGTGTGTGTGTGTGTGTGTGTGTGTGTGTGTGTAAACCACTTGCGAGATATTTTTCTTTTTAAATTTTTTTGTATCTTCCTTCCGCACATTCCTTTCCTCTAACTCTTACATCAACCCTCTACTCTCTCTCTCTCTCTCACTCACTTTCACTCTCTGCCTTTGTCTCTCTTCCAATGTCTCTCTCTCTCTCTCTCTCTCTCTCTCTCTCTCGTAAAAGCACACAAGCTCCACAGTAAAAGAAGTACAGTATACCAAAGGCTCCCAGAAGCCACAGTCCTTACGGTTCATTTTGCTAAGTACGATGCCTACATTGTCGACCTTAATGACGGCTCTAAGTTTACCACTATTATGCCTCCCTACCCCCCCTCAGCTGAGCTCTCCGACTACCCACTTAGGGTCCGAATTCACAAAGGTTCTTACGTTAATTTTTACCATAATTACTTCCAGTGAATTTTTAAAGGGTATTACTTAATATTTTTTGCCTTAATTCTGTACGATAAATTCTCAAAGATACTCATGTTAATTTTTTGCCCTAATTATTTATAGTAAATTCCCAAAGCTTCTTACGTTAAGTTCAATTTCTCAGTGAAGGTAAAAAGGTTCCATCTGGCTCACGTAATTGTTAAGAAAAATACCAAAAATAACAGTTAAAATGGCCTCGAAGATTTACTAAGACTCTACTTACTGTCAAGATGTGTAGAGAAGGTGTTGTCGTCGCGCAGGTGGGTGGGGCTTCGCTGTCTACACTGTGACGTCATGCGCTAACTGGATCACATTTCGGGTCAGTGTGTGGACAGACATCCTTGTTTCCTGTAACCAGATAAATACCTCGTGTTTTTTTAACCATATAGAAGACAGCTTTAACTTTATCTCCTAATAGCTTTAATGTTAGAGTGTCTAGTTAAGGTTGAGTTACTGTATAACTACTATAATATTTTGAAGTTATGTTTGTTATATCTTCAATCAAACAGTTAAGACATCCACAATATGTTTATTTTTGTGTTTAGTCAGATATATCAAACATTTCTATTTTTTGTGTTTTACCATAAGACAAACACACAGACAAACATGCTAACGTCTCTAGTTATAATAAAAATAGTATATATTCCCCCGTACGAACCTCTAAGACTTCCTCTACTGGTCCTGACTTACAACCAATTATCGTCGCCACTATAATTTAGGCCAAAAAAAAACCTGAGGTAATCTCCGCCGCCTCCCAGCACCTGAGAATTGACTCCTGAATCAAATATTTTTATTTTGTATTTTTTCATCCGTTTTATAGTGACAATAATGTGGTGTTTTATTTTCATTCTTATTTGATATTTTCCTTTGATCTCTCTCTCTCTCTCTCTCTCTCTCTCTCTCTCTCTCTCTCTCTCTCTCTCTCTCTCATTAGACTACCTCCACAGAACTAAGCATCACATTAGTATGGTCGTCCTAACACACACACACACACACAGTTGAATGCTTCATGCTGACCATTACACATTTTTCCTTCGTCTGGTTTCATCTAATAAATTACTGTGAGTTTTTATTTATTTTTTCTCTTTGGCAGTGAAGGTGGGTCCCCTAGGCATGCCGGCCAGTTACGGGTAGTGTGGATATAGTATACTGTAGAGTATGTCTTTGTTAGGGAAAGGGTAGGGAGGGGGTAAGGAGTGTAAGGAGAGGGGGTGGGGAGGGACGGGGGTAAGGGAAGATAATTAAGAAAAACTTGATACAAATTATGACATAAATTTGGATTAATTGAGCATTTTTACGACTACTTGAACATAATTACGATGACGTGAACATATCTGCGATTACTTAAGCATAATAACTAATAGATGAACTTTACTATGATTATTCGAACATAATTAAAATTTCTGAGCATAATTTTGCCACTAAGAAAAAAATGAATAATCCTCAGAGCTCTATCATTGTATTATTAACAAGATCATTATGATAATTGAACATTAATTAAAAAACTTCCGCATTTGTTTTAATTAATACAGTTGTTTAAGGTGTAATAATTTGTCAAGCAATTATTGAAGTCATATTTTTGAAACTATAATTCAGGGTATAATTATCTCTTGTATTAATAATTCTAAATAGTGATAATTAATTTTCCCTGTAACTAATAGTGCTGTTAATGTCCCCAAGCCCTAATAAATAATTATTATTACGATAATTAAAATAATGCATTATTTTTTACAACAATAATTAAAATGGCTTATTATTATTATTGAACCATTTAATTAAAACAAAATAATTTCATCTAACAAAGACAAAAGTCTAATAATTTTTCAACATTCTACAGAAGTACATTAATTTCCTCTATCATCAAGTCCAAAGTATAATAACATTTGATACAATTTTCCAACAGGTATGCAATAAAACAAACTATATATATAATCATAACATAAAACTCAGGTGGTTTAATAAGGCTCATCCCGTCCCCCAAGTTTAGATAAGACTTGGGGTGTTTTAGTTCAGAGTTTTATCATGCTCGAGGGTAAATTAAACCAGGATTTATAAGACTTACTGTCATGCAACCTCCTCGAGAAAAATAATTATAAAACTGTGGCAGGTTTATGGATATTTTTTTTATATAGTTTATTTCTGTTTTATTTTACGTTTGTTGTTTGGTTTATTTAATCTTATTGTTTTATGTTTTTCGTTAATATTCAATTTTTTGTTAATGTTTTTTGTGTTATTTTATGGTTTAGTTTTAATTTATTTCGTGTATAATTTAAGGTTTGTTGATATGGTTTGTGTTTTATATAAATTTGTTTTATTTATTATTTGTTAATTACTATTATTGTGTTTCATTTCATAGTAATATTCAGGTTTTAGTTTTAATGGTTTAATACGTGTTTTTTTTATATAATTTAATCGTGGTTTAACTTTTTTGGGGGGTTTACATAATCTCACATCGTTTTATATTAAGGTAATATTCTAATCTAGATTTAACAAACAGGATTTCCATAAAAAAAACCCTGCCCTAAACCTTACCATAAAATGTATCTTAAAACCTGTACTAAAATACCTTAAACCTCACCTTAAACCTTGCATCGCTGAACTACGTGTGGTTTTAGGGTTTGTTTGTCGTCAAAAAATTTCCTGACATAATTTTAGTGTTGTTTGAGTTGTTATTTTATGTTTATTCTATTTTTGTTTTATTTGTAGTTTATTTTTTATTTATTTTTTTTTATTTTTGCTATTCCTTTTTTATCTCCATTTTATTTATTCTTGAGAGAGAGCGAGAGAGAGAGAGAGAGAGAGAGAGAGAGAGAGAGAGAGAGAGAGAGAGAGAGAGTACACAAACGGACCCGGTATAGACTATGCAAATCGCCAGGCACTAACAAAACAAAGGTATAATCTGTGAATTAACAAAAACTCCTAAAATACTTCAATAACCATTTTGGGTCGTTTTTCAGGATTTTCCACAGCGGGGAGGCGCCAGTAACCCCTCTGACTGGCTACATGGCTCCCGTCCTAGTAAGCTCTATCCTAGTAGGCTCTGTGCTAGTAGGCTCTGTCCTATTAGGCTCTGTCCTAGTGGGCTCTGTCCAAGTGGGCTTTGTCCTAACCTAACCTAACCTAACAGTAGGCCTCTTTAAAACTGGAGCCCATGTGACCTACAATCGTAAAAAAAATAACCCAATAGACTGCCAATGTTTCCTGTGAATCTTATTGATGTTTATGCCGTAACAGACCGCCAGTGTAGGCGAACACCAACGTCCGGGTCTCTGTTGTGGTTTCCCTGGTAATAAATAAATCCGGATTCAGACGACGAACACCGCCCAGATCTTTTTTTCCCGAACAATAAATAAATCCTGATTGAAATGTGATGAGCGAACGAACGCCGGACGCTCTTCAATGCTCATACTGGCAATAAATTTTCGTTTTCTATATCCCTAAAAAACGGATACTAAAATATTTCGTTTTTTTATATAATTTAAATAAAAAAATCTGTTAAGTAGTCTCAGTGTTATTTGGGCGCCATATTGACCGTCTTAAGTATGTCATATATTAAGTGGAAATTTGCCTTACGATCTTTAGAGAGAGAGAGAGAGAGAGAGAGAGAGAGAGAGAGAGAGAGAGAGAGAGAGATTTCAGGTTCATTCTTCACACATACACACACACACACACACACACACACACACACACACACACACACACACACACACATACATTTCTCAGTCAAATACAATCTTACGAGATGTGTCCAAAAGCAAAGACATTCTGGCTCATAAATCATTCAACTCTACGATGGACAAATCACATAGGACAATATTCTACGTTGGACAAATCTTCATCCCCCCTTCAATAAATGGACAAAAACTAGGATAATACACTGGACAAATCATGAACCTCCAACAGATGGACCAAATCAGGACAATACCATACACTGGACAAATCATGAACCTCCAACGAATGGACCAAATCAGGACAAAACTCTAAACTGGACAAATCAGAAAAAAAAGCCACACATCAGCACTGTTTCAGGGTACAGAAATATTACCCAATAGGATCCAAACTCCAGCTGGAATATGTAAAAACAAACACAGGCTCGATCAGCTGATGACCAAAACAAACCCAGCCAATGACAAGTCTCGACATGTATTTGTATAGTGTTTATAAATACGAAGTTTACCTGCTTGTATTTTTAACTAAAGTGTGAGTTTATGTTTTTAATCCGATTACCGTGCACATACACACACACACACACACACACACACACACACACACACACACACACACACACACACACACACCAGGAGAAGTTATCTCTGAGTCAAGTCTCCTCCGAGTCTCTCACAAGCGAGAATTAAGAAAATATAAGTGAGAGGCACGAGAGATGAATCTGTCCCAAACATTCTGACACAAAAGGTGAACGATACTTACTGGAGGATAAGACTTAGCTCTGTGTGTGTGTGTCTGTGTGTGTGTGTGTGTGCGTGTTGACCTCCACACACACACAGACACACACAGTTTTAATCAAACATCTTTTATTTTTTTTCTTCTGTCAGGACTTAGACGCCGGGTTGCAGATAAGAGTTCGCTGGACTTGGTGGACTTTTTTCGGTTCTTCTCGGATTTAGATGTAAGATTTCTTGAAATTTTTCTTGAGTTTGGACCTACGACTATTTTTGGACTTTGTGTGAGGACGTACGATATTTTTGGACTTTTTGAATATATTTTGGGACTTACTATAAATTGGACTTTTTTAATATATTTTGGACGTAAGATTTATCGGATTACTTACGAAAATTTGGATGAAAATGTTTTGTTAAAGGTGATTTTTGGACTTAGATCATCCACCCTCCACTTCCCTCCACCACCCTCCACATCCCTCCACCACCCTCCACTTCCCTCCACCACCCTCCACATCCCTCCACCACCCTCCACTTCCATCCAACACCCTCCAACACCCTCCAACCCTCCAACACCCTCCAACACCCTCCACCACCCTCCACTTCCCTCCACATCCCTCCACTTCTTTCCTCCTACCTCTATATCTGTCTACCCTCCATTCCCTTTCTCCTCCCTCCACTTTCTTCCACAACCGTTCATTTTCCTCCTCCACTTCCGTCCCACACCCTCCAACTCTTCCCTCCACTACCCTTCACTTCCCTCCCACACCCTCCACCGTCTTCTCTCCCTCCCTCCCTCCCTCCCTCTCTTTCATCTCTTCCCTATTCAGTACAACAACAACAACAACAACAACAACAACAACAACAACTTATCACTACCAATATGCTCTCAATCTATCAATATTTCCTTCGTTAAATTTATAAAAATAAAATAATAATTCAGATAAGACCGAGACAACTTATAATGCATCGGTCAAGTTTCTTTCCTCATCGGTCAAAAAATACTCAAGAACATATAAGTATTTAATTCTCTCATATATTCGAGTATTTTGACGTATAAAGTATTAACTAAAAGAAATCTAATAGAACAAATGTTTGCTATTAAATATTCAGTATTAAATGTAAATTCTCTTAAAAAAGATTTAGGGAAATTTTTTACCGAGAGGAATTTTCTATATTTAAAACGTTTTAATAAATTCTCGTTAATTCTTCAGAACTTGATTTTTTTTCTTCGTGGTTTGGATTTCACGTGAATTTTTAAAAAGAGAAAAAAGTGCGGGTAAAAATTTTCACTGATTGTTCCAGAGTTTAGTTAATTTTATGGGACTTTTTCTATCTATCTATCTATCTATCTATGACCACATTACCCACCTCATTCACCCACACTTTGTTGACATCTGACTCTGAATGGCCGATGAATGTGAGAAGGATCTGTGATTGGCTAATGGGTGTAAAAATAGTCTCTGAGTGGGTACTGAATATAAGAATGCTTGATGAGTGGCCAATAGTGTGAAAATGCTCGATGAGTGGCCAATAGTGTGAAAATGCTCGATGAGTGGCCAATAGTGTGAAAATGCTCGATGAGTGGCCACTAGTGTGAAAATGCTCGATGAGTGGCCAATAGTGTGAAAATGCTCGATGAGTGGCCACTAGTGTGAAAATGCTCGATGAGTGGCCAATAGTGTGAAAATGCTCGATGAGTGGCCAATAGTGTGAAAATGCTCGATGAGTGGCCAATAGTGTGAAAATGCTCGAGGAGTGGCCAATAGTGTGAAAATGCTCGATGAGTGGCCAGTAATGATAATGCTCTATGAGTGGCCATGAAATATTAGAATGCTGTCCGAGTGGTGATGAAATATAAGAATGCTTCGTGAGTGGCCTAGTAAAATTACTCTATGAGTGGCCAGTACATGTGAAAATGCTCTGTGAGTGGCCAGGAGAGTCGTTTTAACATTTCTACCATCAACGATATAATGTATACATGTACGACACACTAACAACCCTCTGAGTACGATAACTACGACCCAGAAGGCACGATAACTTAACAATTTGAGTACGATAACTTAATTCCTTAAGTACGATAACCTAATCCATGATTATAATAACTTAGCCCCGAGAGTACGATAACCATCCATCCAATACGATAACTTAACCCCCAGGAGTACGATAACCCCCAGGAGTACGATAACCACCCCATCAGGTACGATCCCTAAGGCCAGGAGTATCTGAGGCAGCAGCTACAGACACTACACTTGGCGCGCTTCTTGAAATTGAATTAGACTGGTGGTAATTGGCCAAGCTTGTTAGGGCGATGCAGTAGTTGAGGGGCGCAGATAAACCACCAAAGCTGGGATTGTTCGTAGCGGCAATGTGTGTGTGTGTGTGTGTGTGTGTGTGTGTATTGATACCCAGATGAGAAAGAGATTGAACATATTTTATTTCAATTAATTATAGTATTCCATATCAACCTCTCTCACGAATACAACATCCATCATCAGTAAGATCAGCTACGAAAATTACCTATCACCCTTTCCTCTAAAAAACCTATAAAAAAAAAAAAAAAGTCGAATAAAAAAAGTTGCCATGACGAGAATAAACTCCATGATTTTTTCCCCCAAATAAAAGCGAGCGTTAATGAGCGTTTGTTTAGTGGTTTAGGCAATAATTAATGGGAACAAGATTATGGTAATTAGCGCGAGGTGCCTCAGTAAACATAATTAAGAGGGTAAACAGATAGATAATGAGCGTGGTGGAGTGGTTCATTGGTTGACGGTGAAGGCCGGTGGTTCTACACCCAACACAACCCTACACCACCGAGAGAGAGAGAGAGAGAGAGAGAGAGAGAGAGAGAGAGAGAGAGAGAGAATCCTTAATATCCTGTGTCTCCAAATTTCCCTGTAGGTACTTGACATGTGCTGCATAACACACACACACACACACACACACACACACACACACACACACACACACAAACACTCACATCATCTCCTCAACAGACACTTGACACCTGTACATCAAACACGACACTAACGAGGTAATAAATCAGTTAATAGTTATCAATGAGTCAGGGAGTCAGATTAACCTTGATTCACATTTTCCTTTCCCTTTTTCTCTTCATTTCTATTCTATTTTTCTGCTGTCATTTGTCTCTCAATCTTTCTGAAGTGTTACCTCACCTTCTATCTCTCTCTCTCTCTCTCACTCTTTCTCTCTCTCTCTGTGTCTCTCTCTCTCTCTGGTATTATCCCCCACTCCCAAATACCACCAGTTCCCAGTTAATCTACATCGTGGTAAGATCTTCTATACAAAACTTCATTTCTTGAATATTGGAAACTTTTACCCGGAAAAAGGGAGTATTAATGCCTCCAGTCTGACTCTGAACCACACCATTAAGGTCGACTCTCCCAGACAACAAGACCATTACTTCGTCCTTATTGACATTTGGCTCGTAGCTGATGGCTCGGGTCAGCTGATTACTGTAAACATTGCAGAGGCGAAAATCGTCTGGTTGAGTCAAAAACTATCGTATGAAACTGTGTGTGTGTGTGTGTGTGTGTGTGTGTGTGTGTGGTTGACTGTGGAGGTTATTTTGAGGAAGTTTTGAACGAGAATTGAGATTGTGGGTAGGTGTGAGTGGGTAATTGAGAGAGAGAGAGAGAGAGAGAGAGAGAGAGAGAGAGAGAGAGAGAGAGAGACCTACTTAGACCACACCACCACTAACGTTCTTGCGCACACGCACACACACACACACACACACACACACACACGCACACACCAACTGGTCGAGCATTTTCAGCTTAATATATATTTTATAACCTGGCTGACCCTGGAACCTGTGGTGACTATTACTGTTATGTGTCCCTTTACTGGAGAGGAGAGAGAGAGAGAGAGAGAGAGAGAGAGAGAGAGAGAGAGAGAGAGAGAGAGAGAGAGAGAGAGAGAGAGAGAGAGAGAGGATATGAATGTGTGTGTGTGTTGCTGGAATTTTGGGAACGTGCGTGCTTATGTGTATGTATATATGTATACATGTATGTGCAATACAACGAAAAACAAAAGAGAAACATCACTGATTTTTTAACAACAATTAAAATTAGCGAACACCCTCCTCTCCCCTGACCCTCATATATTCACAAACAACTAAACTTTTAGCTCTCATACACACATTTTCACGGATGATAACATTCGCGTCCTAGTGGCAGAAAACTCCCTTAAAGAACAGCTGTTTCTTGTCGCTTCACACCCTCCCTGTGTCGCTAACTTTGTGACCACACCCTGAGGTATTGTTTGTAAACACAAGTTGGCGCGCTTTTAGAGTGATTTCTTCTTCTTCTTTTTTTATAGGTGACAGCTGGGTGGGTGTTGCTCAAACTTACCATTCTATAGGGCAGTAAACATTATATAGAGACTAGACGTATATTTTTCTATTTGTCTGTGTGTCTGTATCTCGGCTACTATGTCTGTGTATGTATGTGGTGGAGGTCTATGTCTGTGTATGTATGTGGTGGAGGTCTATGTCTGTGTATGTATGTGGTGGATGTCTATGTCTGTGTATGTATGTGGTGGATGTCTATGTCTGTATATGTGTGTGGTGGATGTCTATGTCTGTATATGTGTGTGGTGGATGTCTATGTCTGTGTATGTATGTTTGTATTCTGTATCTATATTTCTGTATGTCCGTGTGTCTGTCTGTTATTGCCTGTGTGTATGTATTTTATATGTATGGATCACGTGGAAATTAGCCTCATCTACCTAATTGAACTTGTATCTATCTATCTATCTATCTAAGTGCCAGTCTATCAACCTATCAATCTATCTATCCAATCAACCGAATCAAACCATCAATTATGCAACACACCTCACCTACTCTCCTCCCTCTCCACTCTTTCCTCCCCTCTCCCCCCTTCCTCCCTCTCCACCCCCTTTCCTCCCTTCTCCACCCCCTTTCCTCCCTTCTCTCACCCTCTTCTCCTCTCCACCCCCTTCTCCCTCAACTCTTCTCCCTCCACCCCCTTTCCTCCCTCTCCACCCCCCTTCCTCCCTTCCATTCCTCCCTTCACCCCTTCCACCCCCTTTCCTCCCTCTCCACCCCCTTCCTCCCTTCCACCCCCTTCTTCCCTCCCCTCCACCCCCTTCCTCCCTCTCTCCCTTCCTCCTCCACCCCCCTTCTCCCCTCTCCACCCCCTTCCTCCCCCTCCACCCTTCCTCCCCTCTCCACCCCCTTCCCTCCCCTCCACCCCCCCTTCTCCCCCTCCACCCCCCTCCTCTCTCCACCCCCCCTCCTCCCTCTCCACCCCCTTCCTCCCCTCTCCACCCCTTCCTCCACCCCCCATCCTCCCCTCTCTCCACACCTTCCTCCCCTCTCCACACCCCCCCCATACATCTACGTAGTTGCAAACCACATCAATCACACCCCCTCCGGCCATTACCCTAGAGTATAATGACATAACTTCACCAGTGCCAGTGCCACAGTATCAT
Organism: Homarus americanus; assembly: GCF_018991925.1. Classification (NCBI taxonomy): domain Eukaryota; kingdom Metazoa; phylum Arthropoda; class Malacostraca; order Decapoda; family Nephropidae; genus Homarus; species Homarus americanus. The sequence goes on from NW_024719285.1 coordinate 191,391, forward strand.
AGGGTGCCAACTTTCCTCTTTTGATATGTAAAGAATACTGACATTTCGTCGATAGTCAGGTAATAGGAAGGATATAGAATAGACTGATATATTTCTGGTGTTATTATAAAGATGAAAGTTGTATAGTTATTGATGTATTTTTTTTAATTATATGTGAGTTTACAGGTTTTTTTGGTTAATGTATTATTAAAAGATGTGGATAGTGTATTTTTATGGAATATAGTCCATGTGTGTATTATTATGTATGTAAACACGGCTGAACACTATACACGGCTGAACACTGACACCCATTAAAATACACAAATGAACACTGAACACTATAAACGGCTAAGCCCATTAATATACACGGTTGAACACATACTTACACGGGATAATGCTGTAGTCAAAACAAGTTCGCGGCAAAGTTCACGGAGAAAGTTTGGCGAATTACGAACATTATGTTGAAATTCGCGTTTGAGTGTCGCCGGAGCTAATGTTTTATGCTCAGTAACTTGGAAATAATGTGTCAACTTGTGAGTCGTAAAGTGATGGTTGAACCGTAAAAAAATAATTCGTGTCTTGAGTAATATTATGGATAACAGGAATAAGTGTGAGTGTTACGTTACGGATGACAGGAACAAGTGTGAGTGTTACGTTACGGATGACAGGAACAAGTGTGAGTGTTACGTTACGGATGACAGGAACAAGTGTGAGTGTTACGTTACGGATGACAGGAACAAGTGTGAGTGTTACGTTACGGATGACAGGAACACGTGAGTGTTACGTTACGATGACAGGAATAAGTGGAGTGTTACGTTACGGATGACAGGAACAAGTGGAGGTTACGTTACGGATGACAGGAACAAGTGTGAGTGTTACGTTACGATGACAGGAACAAGTGTGAGTGTGCTGTTACGGATGACGGTAACAAGTGTAAGTGTTACGTTACGGATGACAGGAACAAGTGTGAGTGTTACGTTACGGATGACAGGAACAAGTGTGAGTGTTACGTTACGGATGACAGGAACAAGTATGAGTGTTACGTTACGGATGACAGGAACAAGTGTGAGTGTTACGTTACGGATGACAGGAACAAGTGTGAGTGTTACGTTACGGATGAAGGAACAAGTGTGAGTGTTACGTTACGGATGACAGGAACAAGTGTGAGTGTTACGTTACGGATGACAGGAACAAGTGTGAGTGTTACGTTACGGATGACAGGAACAAGTGTGAGTGTTACGTTACGGATGACAGGAACGTGTGAGTGTTACGTTACGGATGACAGGAAAGTGTGGGTGTTACGTTACGGATGACAGGAACAAGTGTGAGTGTTACGTTACGGATGACAGGAACAAGTGTAGGTGTTACGTTAGATGACAGGAACAAGTGTGAGTGCTACGTTACGGATGACAGTAACAAGTGTAGTGTTACGTTACGGATGACGGAACAAGTGTGAGTGTTACGTTACGGATGACAGGAACAAGTGTGAGTGTTACGTTACGGATGACGGAACAAGTGTAGGTGTTACGTTACGGATGACAGGAACAAGTGTGAGTGTTGCGTTACGGATGACAGGAACAGTGTGAGTGTTACGTTACGGATGACAGGAACAAGTGTGAGGTGTTACGTTACGGATGACAGGAACAAGTGTGAGTGTTACGTTACGGATGACAGGAACAAGTGTGAGTGTTACGTTACGGATGACAGGAACAAGTGTGAGTGTTACGTTACGGATGACAGGAACAAGTGTGAGTGTTACGTTACGGATGATCAGGAACAAGTGTAGGTGTTACGTTACGGATGACAGGAACAAGGGGTGTGTTACGTTACGGATGACAGGAACGTGTGAGTGTTACGTTACGGATGACTGGAACAAGTGTGAGTGTTACGTTACGATGACAGGACAAGTGTGAGTGTTACGTTACGGATGACAGGAACAAGTGTGGATGTTACGTTACGGATGACAGGAACACGTGTGAGTGTTACGTTACAGTGACAGTAACAAGTGTGAGTGTTACGTTACGGATGACAGGAACACGTGTGGTGTTACGTTACGGATGACAGAACAAGTGTGAGTGTTACTTACGGATGACAGGAACAAGTGTGAGTGTTACGTTACGGATGACAGGAACAAGTGTGAGTGTTACGTTACGGATGACAGGAACACGTTGAGTGTTACGTTACGAATGACAGTAACAAGTGTGAGTGTTACGTTACGGATGACAGGAACAAGTGTGAGCGTTACGTTATGGATGACAGGAACAAACGGTAGTGTTACGTTACGGATGACAGGAACACGTGTGAGTGTTACGTTACGGATGACAGATGACAGTAACAAGTGTGAGTGTTACGTTACGGATGACAGGAACAAGTGTGAGTGTTACGTTACGGATGGCAGGAACAAGTGTGAGTGTTACGTTACGGATGGCAGGAACAAACGGTAGTGTTACGTTACGGATGACAGGAACAAGTGTGAGCGTTACGTTACATATATTAGTAGGAGGCGGAAGCGTTACAAAAGGGAATTAATGTAGTTTAGCTTAAGATATGACAAAGTTATTTCCGGGTTGTAGTAACATGTTGGGGGAGTTATTCTCAGCTAAATGATTATATAATGAGTTGAAATATGTAAAGTTTCCTGTGTGTCTGACTGTCTGTGTGTCTGTCTGGCTGTATGTGTATCTGTCTGGCTGTATGTGTATCTGTCTGGCTGTCTGTGTGTCTGTCTGGCTGTCTGTGTGTGTCTGTCTGGCTGTCTGTGTGTCTGTCTGGCTGTATGTGTATCTGTCTGGCTGTATGTGTATCTGTCTGGCTGTCTGTGCGTCTGTCTGGCTGTCTGTGTGTCTGTCTGGCTGTCTGTGCGTCTGTCTGGCTGTATGAGTATCTGTCTGGCTGTATGTATCTGTCTGGCTGTCTGTGTGTCTGTCTGGCTGTCTGTGCGTCTGTCTGGCTGTATGTGTATCTGTCTGGCTGTATGTATCTGTCTGGCTGTTGTGTATCTGTCTGGCTGTCTGTGCGTCTTCTGGCTGTATGTGTATCTGTCTGGCTGTATGTGTATCTGTTGGCTGTATGTGTATCTGTCTGGCTGTCTGTGCGTCTGTCTGTGCTATGAGATCTGTCTGGCTGTATGTGTATCTGTCGCTGTCTGTGTGTCTGTCTGGCTGTCTGTGTGTCTGTCTGGCTGTATGTGTATCTGTCTGGCTGTATGTATCTGTCTGGCTGTCTGTGCGTCTGTCTGGCTGTATGAGTATCTGTCTGGCTGTATGTGTATCTGTCTGGCTGTCTGTGTGTCTGTCTGGCTGTCTGTGTGTCTGTCTGGCTGTCTGTGTCTGTCTGGCTGTCTGTGCGTCTGTCTGGCTGTATGAGTATCTGTCTGGCTGTATGTGTTCATCTGGCTGTATGTGTATCTGTCTGGCTGTCTGTGCGTCTGTCTGGCTGTATGAGTATCTGTCTGGCTGTATGTGTATCTGTCTGGCTGTCTGTGTGTCTGTCTGGCTGTCTGTGTGTCTGTCTGGCTGTATGTGTATCTTCTGGCTGTCTGTGTGTCTGTCTGGCTGTCTGTGTGTCTGTCTGGCTGTCTGTGTGTCTGTCTGGCTGTCTGTGTGTCTGTCTGGCTGTCTGTGTGTGTGTGTCTGTCTGGCTGTATGTATGTCTGTGTGTCTGTCTGGCTGTATGTATGTCTGTCTGTGTGTCTGTCTTTGTATGTGTCTCTATCTGTGTTTGTGTGTATCTGGCTGTATGTATCTGTCGACTGTCTGTGTATGTGTCTGGCTGTATGTGTCTGCGTCTTCCGTCTGTCTGTCTCAACTAACGACAACACCTTCTCACACACCTCTGAGAGAGAGAGAGAGAAGAGAATATCTCCAGAAAGATGAGAAGCACACAAACAAGAGAGAGAGAGAGAGAGAGAGAGAGAGAGAGAGAGAGAACAATGCAGGAATTAGACTGGAAGGTTTAGGCTTTAGGGGGTACCAGACGAGACGATATTCTGTGTACACGACTCTGATTGCTGTCCCAACACAACCCGAAATCCCCTGCAAGTTCTGCCAAGGAGATAGAGCGATAATATAACCTGGAAATACTACTATAACCTTTAATAAGGAGATGTAGTGATTACATAACCTGGGAAATATTACTGGAAGCTCTGGGAAGTAAGTACAGAATGATAATACGACCCGGAAAAGGCGTTAGAATACACCTCAGTAAACTCGGGGAAGGAAATATACTGATAATACAAGCTGGAAATACCACTGCCAGCTCTAGGTAGGATATATTGATAATGCGACCCGGAAAAAGCGTTGGAATACACCTCAGTAAACTCGGGGAAGGAAATATACTGATAATACAAGCTGGAAATACCACTGCCAGCTCTAGGTAGGATATATTGATAATACGACCCGGAAATAACACTGGAAGCACTAGGAAGGCGAGATACTTGGACAGGATAATTGTTTGTTACGAACCCCTCCACAGCGCACGAAGCACGCCATCTATTGTCCTGATCTACCTACCCACCACCACGAGCAACGCCATCTAGGGACGAGACACGTGTATGACTCGTCTTAGTTACCACTCCGAGGTTTCCCTTCTCCATATCCTGGGTTGCGTCACCTCCTCAAAGTCTTCTTTGTCAGCTCCAATTCGAGGAGAGGCACTTGGCTCTGGGAAGTGACCACAGGATCATCTATCCTCTAAACCTACGTGCAGTGACTACCTACCGTCTTCTACAATACTCAGCCTTACTCGTCAGCCATCTCAGCCCCTCACTTAAGTACATGTATCTTGTATTACCTCCCCCACGTCCACTTGCTTCAAAATTGTTTATGTTGTATTAATATGTATATACTGTTAATGTTTAGGTTAAGTTTGGTTAAGGGTAATTTATAAGCTGAATATTTTGTTAAGGGATTTATGGTACTCTATTATATACAACGAAAACTCGCATCCTTTGTCTACCCTTTTATAGTCCGATTGTCTTTGTTTTTTTTATTGTTGTTACCTGTTGGGATCTGGGTATGGATGATAACTATATTCTCCTAAATTCCTCATCTCGTAACATGTTTTACTGAAGAAAATCCGCAAATCCAGTTAGACGTTTACCAAGTTAAGAAAATCAGTGAGAAGACAACTGAGAGTGGAAGAAAATCTGTAGAAAAAATCCTGAAAGTGAAGAAAATCTGTGTAGAGAAAAAATCGGAAAGTGAAGAAAATCTGTCTAGAAAAAATCTGAAAGTGAAGAAAATCTGTGTAGAAAAAATCTGAAAGTGAAGAAAATCAGTGTAGAGAAAAAATCGGAGTGAAAAAAAATCTGTCAAGAAAAAATCTGAGAAGAAATCTGTACAACTAAAAGTGAAAGAAGCCCGGAAGACAGAAATCTGAAAGTGATAAAAAATAGGAAAACGAAATCTGAATAAAAATGAAATATGAACGTAGAAGATATCTCAAAGTGAAAGAAATCTGAGGAATAAATTTAATGTGGAAGAAATCTTAAAGTGAGGGAAATCTGAGAGGAAGAAATCTGAAAACCCCAGAGGAAGACAAGAGGGAAGGTTACATAAATGGCAAGACAATTGTATTAGGAAGACAGTTTGGCGATTCAGTTTGAGAGAGGAAGGAAGGAAGGAAGGAAGGAAGGAAGGAAGGAAGGAAGGTATACCATAGAAAGAAGACAAGAAGGAGTGGAAAGAAGACACGATAAGATAATAACAAAAGAAAAAATCTAATATATTTTCTGTAAATTTAAGAAGACAATGAAGACCACGATAACATTACTACGAAGACAATTTGTAAATCAGTAAATGAGTAAAAAAAAAAACAAAAACACCAACATGGCGACGTAATAATCAACTTTATCAAGAAAAACGTAAAAAAAAAATATATCAAAATATAAAAAAATAAACCAAGATGGCGACCTGACAATTTATAGCATGTAGAAAATTAAATTAAAATAAACATACTGGACACAAAAGGGTAAAAAAAATATTAAACCCTGAGTGTTTGTATACATGCAAACAAACAGAAATAAACCAACGAAATACACAATAAAACAAATAAAACAGAAAACATTTGTAACTATCTGAAAATATTTATACCATTAACTTTTATACAGACAAATATATCCATAAAATACGGAATAAAAACGTAGCAGAAAATATTAGTAAAAATCCAGAGACGAGGAACAAGCGATTAATAACACGTTGATGAGGTACAGAGACGTCCGGAAAATACTCAGAAAATGCGATAAAGAGGAAGGAGTGAAACAGATCAATGAGATTAAGTGGTAACAGAAAAAGTGAGAAAATAACGAATAAAGTGAAATATACTCAGAACGAAAAGTGAGAGAATGGTGATAAAATTGAAATATACTCAGAAAAAGTGAGAAAATTGTGAAAAAAGTGAACTATACTCAGAAAAAGTGAGGAAATAGTGAAAAAAGTGAACTATACCCAGAAAAAGTGAGAAAATTGTGAAAAAAGTGAAATATACCCAGAAAAAGTGGGAAAATAGTGAAAAAAGTGAACTATACCCAGAAAAAGTGAGAAAATTGTGAAAAAAGTGAAATATACTCAGAAAAAGTGAGAAAATACATAGAAAATGAAGAAATATACTAAAAAATAAATAAACCAAATGAATAGTTAAAAATATTAGAAAAAAAATCGAACGAAAATTAAAAAAAAATGAACAGAAAAAAGTGAAAATAAAAGTTAAAATCCAAAGAAAAAAGTGTGAAAACAAAAAAACATTGGAAAATAAAAAAAAGACATTATTAAATACTCATAAAAACTATAAAAAAGAGAAAATGAACAATACTAAAAAATAATAAAAAACGAATAAGAAACAGGAAGGAAAACACAAAAACCCTAGAAAAAGTGAAGTGAAAATAATCCGACAAAGAAAACAAGACAAAAACAAATAAAGAAAAAAAAAAGCCAAATAGTCGTGAAAACTGGAAGAAAGAAGACGAGAAAGTAACAAATAAAAAAAAATACGAAAAAGAAGAAAAAAAGGAAGAAAGTGATACAAATAATCAGAAAACTGGAAGTAAAGAAAAAGAAGAAAAGATAAACAACAAACAAACATAATAATAATAATACATAGTAAAAAAGAAGATGAAAACGGAATAAAAAATAAATAAAATACCAATAAAAACTAAAGAAAATTAAGAAAAAATAAAGAATAAAGAAAAGAATATATAATACCTACATAAAAAAAACTGAAGAAGAAAATAAAATAAGTACCAATAAACCCTGAAGAAAAAAGTGATAAAAAACCCAAGAAAGAAGAAAAAAGTGATAAAAAACCCAAGAAAGAAGAAAAAAGTGATAAAACCCTTAATATTTGGACAGATAAAGAGAGAAAAAAGAGAGAGAGAGAGAGACAGTGAAAATGTTATCACCCTGGACGCCTTGAAGAAGAGTTATAAAAGTTGGAGTCGCTCTTACAACATCTGGAAATCATTCATGCATCCTTCGACCTGAGGAGGGGAGGGAAGGCACTTATCCCCCGAAACCACCATAAAACTCCCTGGAACTCACGTCAAGCTTTCTGGAATCCACCTAAAGCTTTCTGGAAACTACCTAGAGCTTTCTGGAAACACATAAAGCTCTCTGGAACTACTTACAGCTTTCTAGAACTACCATATAGTTTTCTGGAACTACCTAAAGCTTTCTGGAACTACTTACAGCTTTCTGGAGCCTACATACAGCTTTCTGGAACCATTAAAAGCTTTCTGGAACTACCTTCAGCTTCTTTTTGGCACCTCCATAAACCTTTCCAGAACCACCTACAGCTTTCTAGAACCACCATAAGGCTTTCTAGCATAATGTAGTTTGGAAACATAAGGAGACGTGCTTAGGCTTTCTGGAACTAAATAATCTGGCCGCTTAGAAGATAAACACACGTGAGCAAACATTCATCTCCTGGTAAAGAAAACACAAGAATGTTCCTCACGAATAGATGAAGATGAAAAAATATGAAACATTTATTCTTTGGTTACACAAAATGATAAAGAATTATACTCGCTAAAAATGGATATCACTTTTGTAGATAAAGAAACTGAAAAAGAAAAAAAATACCATGGCAAGAAAAATAAGCCATTTACAAATATTTATTCCCTGGAAATACATATAACAGTCACCCCGGAAACTGAGAGGAAAAAAAAAGTAAATTCAATAAAACGAACATTCCCTGAAAAATTCAACCACAAGCTGCCCTGGAGAACTGGGGAAAAAAGGAAGAGAATGGATAATAGGATCATTCTTTCCCAGCAGTGATCCAGGTAATCATGCAGAATCTGAGAAGGAGAAGAAGGGGCCGTAAGATGACTCTCCTCTGGAACTGCCGCCACACATCACCCAACACACTCCGGGGAGGAGGGGAAAAAACTCTCACCTGGAAGACTCGAGGACCTTTAGTGGTAACCAGAGAGTATGGTAAGAGGAGGCGATGAGACGACTCTCTCCTGGAACCAGCACAAGGCATCGTACTAGACGCCTGGAAAAAAGAGTTAAGAGTTCCTCAGTGGTAACCAAAGAGTATAGTAAGAGGGAGATGCTACACAATGGCTCTCTCCTCCTCTGGAAATAGCACAAGGCATCATGCTGGACGCCTGGAAAAAGAGAGTCAGAGGTTCTCATTGGTGACCAGAGAGTTTAGCAAGAGAACGAGAGGACATTAGACAATGACTTTTTCCTCTCTTGGAACGAGCAGAAGGCATCGTCTTGGAAACCCGAAGGAGGCTGCTGCAGGAGGAACACTCGTCGGACTTAAATAATACTCAACAATTACGCTCCTCCCTCTTCTTGTTTGGGACCAATAAGGGATTATTTATAAACTGAACAAACTTAACAGTCTTACAACAATAACCTGTTGGTCATTTTAAGTAATTTCAGGTTATGTTATTATTACGGTACCGACAGTAGGCCTTCAGGTGCAGGTACAATAATACAGGTAGATACTAGGTAGATAGACTAATTTTGACCATAGCATTACAGGTACAACAACAGATACAAGTAACGACACAGTTACAGGTAAAAGGATCTCACTGTAAAACTTCTGAAACAATATTACATAAGATACAAAACCAGAGACACGTATTTCCTCTCAATAATTCTGGAACAACAAAGGTCCAGATATAAGCAAAGATACAGGTACAGGTACAGGTACAGGTACAGATACAGGCTAAAAGTACATATTTCATAAACTTCAATATGGTAGTAATACACAAACAGTGATCAGGTTTCCGACACATTATCACGTTACATCATCTCTTTGATGACGGGAAATCAGAATTAATGGATTTTGCTTTGTTGTTGTATCGTCATATTTTGCCAACGCTCGAGTAATTTCGCCAATACAAACTGAAAATCGTGCATAATCGATTACACTCGCCAATCAATACTGAAACTCGATTAATTTAGCCAATTCTAACTAAAACCCGCCAATAATAAGTTATATTTTCCAAACTTTGAGCAAAAAAAATCAATAAATTTCGTTAGTTAGAATTAGAAGTCGCCAATAATAGCCTAAAACTCACCAAATTTCCGAAAATTCCACAAAATTCGTTTAAAATCGCCAAATTTCGTCAATAGCCTCTGATCTGTCAAAATCGCCAAAAGTCAACAAACTAAACTACTCCACGACAAATATCACACATACTTACTGCAACTCACCACTAATAAATAAAGCTCGCCAAACTTTTACCAAATGTCGCCAAACTTGTTCACCGAAAGTCGCCAAACTTTCTCTTTAACCTTGCACAAAACACCCACCAGATACTCGTGTGTATGTGTGTGTGTGTGTGTGTGTGTGTGTGTGTGTGTGTGTGTGTGTGTGTGTGTAAGAAAAAAAGAAAAAGAAAAACAAATAAAAGAAAGTAAAGAAAGTAAAAAAGAAAGTGTAAGTATGAATGCCCGTATGTATGTGTATATACATCTCTCTGTCTATATATACAAACCCTGTACTAACACTGAAACAATACAGATATAATTATGCCTTACGCTGCACCAGGAACTTTACAGGGCGTTACTGAAGGTGCCACGGGCGCCTGTCTGGTGAGTGAGTCTTCCTCTCCCAAACTTTGCTTTAATTCCCTCCACTTGTTCGCCTCCCAAGTTTGATTTTAATTAAGAAAGACGAAAAAAACACAATAGCTTTTGGGTGAATCTCACTTGGTCGTTATCTGGCTGTAGTGTTCGTGAGAGTGACTGACTGGTTGACTGAATAGTGAACTGAGTGACTGACTGACTGAGTAAATAACTGAATGAGTAACTGAATTAATTGACTGAATAATTCACTAACTGACTGACTGACTGAATAACTATATAACTGACTGAATAACTGACTGACTGACTGACTGGTTCTAACCAGTTTGTTGTTATGTTTAAAGAAGGAAAAATATAATGTTATAAATTGTCTTGTGTTACCTAACCAAACCAAACCAAACCAAACCAAACCAAACCAAACCAAACCAAACCAAACCAAACCAAACCAAACCAAACCAAACCAAACCAAACCAAACCAAACCAAACCAAACCAAACCAAACCAAACCAAACCAAACCAAACCTAACCTAACCAAACCAAACCTAACCAAACCCAACCCAACCAAACCTAAAACCAAACCCAACCCTAACCAAACCAAACCTAACCAAACCAAACCCAACCAAACCCAACCAAACCAAAACCTAACCAAACCCAACCAAACCAAAAACCAAAAACCTAACCTAACCTAACCAAACCAAAACCAAAAACCAAACCTAACCTAACCAAACCCAACCTAACCAAACCAAACCAAACATTAAATAACTTGAACACTAAACAGGAGGCGTACAGTACAAGAAAAAAAACAAAACAATAATTACAGATATATAAATAAATATTCCATTTAATATATAAACAAATACAAAATAATATACCCAAGTAACTAAATAAACAATAATTGAATCGATATATATTAATTAAAAATAACACCCGTTAATTAAAGGTGATGAAGACATTAACATATAAATTATACTCTCATAATAAACAGATTGAATATATTACTAAAATCATGGGAAGTATAAAACGATAATAAATAATGAATAAAGTAATAAAATAAACAGGAATAAAAAGAGAATTATAATAGAAAAAATAAGAATAATTCAAATAATAAAATACACAGAAATACAGTGAAGTTACCTGTATAGTGAAGAATACTAATTGACTCGAGTTAACACCTTTACTCCAGGTACTCAAGGGGTTCAGGTGTAATAAAGGGGTATTTACTGTACTCAAGGGGTTAAACATGTAAGTAATTTGGATGTTTAATTATCATGTGTACCTATCCAAGCTATTAGAGCCTTGAATGAGACGTTCACTTATACACATACGCACATGGAGCCATATACATAGATACATACACACACACATACATACATGCATATACACACAAGCACTCCTGTTCACTCTTATTGATGTATACGAGAGAGAGAGAGAGAGAGAGAGAGAGAGAGAAAGAGAGAGAGAGTGTGTATGTGTGTGTATGCATATAAATCCTAATCGTTAAAACTCTCTCTCTCTCTCTCTCTCTCTCTCTCTCTCTCTCTCTCTTTTCTCCCTCTCACCCACAAATCAGGAGAAAATGTTAGTACAAGTTCCACGGTATCAGATTGTGGGAATTTATCCACCGAAATTGGAAATCAGAATGACTTTATTGGCTTTGACGAGCGGAGGAGCCCAACCTCCCCAATTTTCCTCTTTCCCTCCCCCAAGTCAATCCCTATTTCCCCATTTTTTTACCAATTTTCCCCACATTTTGTCAAGTTTTACCATATATTTCCCAATTATCCCCAGACTTGTTACCTTTTTCACAGGTCATTCCCAATTTCCCCAATTAGATCCCATTTTTGTCCTAATTATCACAAATCCTACCCCATTTCACTCTAATTGTTCAACTTTGTTTTAATTTTCATACATTTTGTCATATCTTTGCTTACATAAATTTATTAATACAGAGTAAACAAAGGATTAATATCGTGTGTGAAACAAAAATACTTATATTCTATTTGCATATCGTTAGTAATATATGAACGAGAGAGAGAAATGCACACACACACACACACACACACACACACACACACACACACACACACACACAGGAAGAGAGAGCAAGACAGACACCAAGTCATTTACAATTTGTAACAGCAGTAAGGCGAGACCTCCAAGGCTATAATATTGAAAGCATTTTGCAATACTGCCATATCTTTGCAATATCGCTCTCCTCTGCAATATGGTGATACAACCTCGAACGTTTGCAATATCTCGTTCAATAACCTGTTATTCTACGTTCTTTTTCCCTTAGTGCAATATTGAGCTGAGAGTTATTTGGGTATGAGTAGGAGAGAGAGAGAGAGAGAGAGAGAGAGAGAGAGAGAGACACGAAGGGATGGTAGAGAGAAAGAGGGGAAGGGAAGGAGACAAAGTGAATGAGGAAGGAAATGTGAGAAAGGGGAGGAAAGAGACAGAGATTCAGTGAGAGACGAAAGAAAAGAAAAAAAATAGAAAATAATATTCATATTCGTGTGACAGTCTTGGACACAATTTAAAATGTAATTTAAATTCTCGACTTGTAATGAAAAGTGTGATCCCATGGGTCTTGTTTTGAACCCAGGACATGATTATTGTGAGAGAGAGAGAGAGAGAGAGAGAGAGAGAGAGAGAGAGAGAGAGAGAGATATTAAACATAACATTTAGTTCCTATAAACAAAGCCAAACACAAACTTCCAATGACCTGTAACAAGGGTTCCCACACGCCCGACGACGCATCAGGAACAGTATGGCTACAGCAGACTAATCCCTCGGTACAAAGGAGACACTGTTGCTGGACACTGCACTCAACGGCCACATAATCTCATATGTAAAGTAAGGTGCCCCCGTTTTTCTTGCAACTGGGTCGACTGAGGGTGCCCCACTATCTGAAGGATTTGTAGGCATAAAAAAAAATTATAGACCTCTCTCTCTCTACCCTTCACTATCTCTCATTCATTCACTCTTTCACACACACACACACACACACACACACACACACACACACACACACACACACTCTCTCTCTCTCTCTCACTTTCTTCCACAAACGCAAAATTTTACCCCCAAGAGTAATTGTCATGATTTAATTACCGACGAAAATGCCCGACTTGCTAACTCCAGCGAGATTCACTGAGCCCTCACCCCCTTTCATCTCCCCACCTCCTCCTCCCTTCCCCCCTCCCCTTCCCCACCAACCTCCTCCACCATCTTCCCCCTCCCACCTCCTCCTCCCCATCACCCTCCCTTCCTTCCCCCGAGCGAGGAGAAAAAAAAAATAATCAAAAAACAATAACAAAATAAAGAAAAAAAGAATAAAAATGGTACTGGGGAAAATATAATTCATATTTTATTTCAACTCGAGTAATGAAATCATAGTGAAATCTGTTCCTCATTTTCTCCTTCATTGGATTTAAATGACGTAATTTAAAATTCACGTCAATGAAATCACTTTTGCAACCTGTGGGGAGAGAGTGGGGGGAGAGGAGAGGGAGAAAAGTAAGAGGAGGAGTGGATCGGGAAGGGATGGTGAATGGGGTAAGGGATAGGGAGAGGGATAGGGAAGAGGAGGTGGGAGATCGAAAGGACGGAGAGGGGGAAGGAGGAAAGGAGGTAAATATATATGCTTGCTGGCAACTGAGGCTCGTACCCTAGTGTGACGTCACGGGAGCATAAATCAGCGCGCGCACAAACGTCCGGAGACAGTTGGATGTTAGCAGCTGAACGATGAAGGTGGTGGCGAGGTGCCTGATGGCGCAGAACCAACCTTGGATAAAAGATTCCCTTGCCATTAAGAGCGCAAAATAGAATTATAGGAGGAGGAAGAGGCCGCGCCAACATGCCTTGTTAAGGAAGAAAACACGGGATGTGGCTATTGATGTTAACATGACGCGAGAACACCGCCGCAACACCGTATCTCACGAAAGAAAAATGGGAACAAGCGCTTACATCAGGAGAACGAGAGTATGAGCTTATGTTAAGAAAGAAAACGGGAATATTAGCTTATGTTAAGAAAGAAAACGAGAATATTAGCTTATGTTAAGAAAGAAAACGAGAATATTAGCTTATGTTAAGAAAGAAAACGAGAATATTAGCTTATGTTAAGAAAGAAAACGAGAATATTAGCTTATGTTAAGAAAGAAAACGAGAATATTAGCTTATGTTAAGAAAGAAAACGGGAATATTAGCTTATGTTAAGAAAGAAAACGAGAATATTAGCTTATGTTAAGAAAGAAAACGAGAATATTAGCTTATGTTAAGAAAGAAAACGAGAATATTAGCTTATGTTAAGAAAGAAAACGAGAATATTAGCTTATGTTAAGAAAGAAAACGAGAATATTAGCTTATGTTAAGAAAGAAAACGGGAATATTAGCTTATGTTAAGAAAGAAAACGAGAATATTAGCTTATGTTAAGAAAGAAAACGAGAATATTAGCTTATGTTAAGAAAGAAAACGGGAATATTAGCTTATGTTAAGAAAGAAAACGAGAATATTAGCTTATGTTAAGAAAGAAGAAAAACGGAATATTAGCTTATATTAAGAAAGAAAACGGGAATATTAGCTTATGTTCAGAAAGAAAACGAGAATATTAGCTATGTTAAGAAAGAAAACGGGAATATTAGTTATGTTAAGAAAGAAAACGAGAATAGTAGCTTATGTTAAGAAAGAAAACGAATATTAGCTATGTTAAGAAAGAAAACGAGAATAGTAGCTTATGTTAAGAAAGAAAACGAGAATATTAGCTTATGTTAAGAAAGAAAACGGGAATATTAGCTTATATTAAGAAAGAAAACGGAATATTAGCTTATGTTAAGAAAGAAAACGAGAATAAGACAACTGATGTTTAGGCAACAGAAGAATACGAGAAGAAAACTGTATCTCATGACAGAAAACGGGAAGAAGAATTTAACTCACGAAAACAGGTAGACCTAAGGAGAGAAAACGGCCATTGGTGTAATATTAAATGATGGAAGAAAATGAGGCTACCAACCAACAAGAAAGAAAAAGTGACAAAATTATATCACGATAATTTATACTTTGATGAGAAAAGAACATGGAAATATACATAGATATATTGTTCATAAGATGGTGTTGTATTTATCAGGAGAGAAAATAAGGATATGATCGTATATTCACCTGAAACAGTATCTTCATGGTGGGTTGTCAAAATCCTTCGTCCATTGTGGCATATTGTTTGACACAGAATAGTTATAGATACTTTCTGGATAACAAAAAAATGAGTAATTTAATGTTATATCAAGGCACAGAGGACGATGGTTAAACCCCTTGGGGATGATGGTTTAATTCCTTGAGGATGATGGTTTAACCCCTATAGGAAGGTGTCCAAAGCGTCATGAAACTGGGGTCCGAAACTTACTGAAACTGCTGTCCGAAGTATCACTAACTCGAAAGAAATTAGTTCGAAACATCGTAGTGGACGGGGATGAATTTAAGTGGAATTACAAACACTGACCCAAACTAGCTGACGGCGGTACACACACACACACACACACACACACACACACACACACACACACACACACACACACGCCCTTACCACCTGGATCCTTGTCCGAGAATTGCTGTTCGACACCACAACCGCATCCAGCCCATACGCACGAACTGATCGTATAAGAACAGCCCAGTCCCAACCATTGTAAAATTATCAATAACTTGTAATAAATCAGGTATTCCCCCAGTAAACACTGCTCCTACACTGTCACTATGTTGAAATGAACTAGTTTAGCTTTTCCATCTAGTTATTATATGTCTATTTGTGTCACTTATGTTACTTGTATATATTTGTAATTCGTAACCCATTCTCCAAATATGTAACTGTATATTTAGCCTTCGCGCTCTTTCAATAAACCGTTAATTATATATATATTATTATTATATAAATAAAACCACACAAACACACACACAAGTAGCTATATAAGAAGAGAGAGAGAGAGAGAGAGAGAGAGAGAGAGAGAGAGAGAGAGAGAGGCGTGGAGGTAAAACACAAATGAGCCTAAATGTGGGAGGAAGGAGAGGAAATGAAGACAGAAGAAGAGAGAGGCACATTAGCTAGGAGGGGAGGGAGGGAAGGAGGGGGAGGGAGGGAGAGGAGGGAGGGAGGAGAAGGAGGGGAGGAGGGAGGGAGGAGAAGGAGGGGCATTAGCTAGAGGGTAACAGGGATGGATGAAGGGAGGTAAGAATAAACGAAAGGACTGAGAGGAGGAAGCTTATAAGAGGGAGGGGAAGATTACAGGAAGGGAAGGGAGGGAAGAAGAGGAGGGTAATTATAGGAAGGGAAATAATCTTAGGGAGGTAGCGAGGAGAAAAGTTAATTAGAGGAAGGGAAGGATGTTTTGGTAAGTAAAAAAGGGAGTGAAGAGTTAAAAGAGAGGTTAATGACGGTGATGGATACTGAGAGAGAGAGAGAGAGAGAGAGAGAGAGAGAGAGAGAGAGAGAGAGAGAGAGAGTCATGCATATATACCGACCATAACATCCCTTAGAGCCGAGAGATCAGAGGTTAGAGGTCACAAGTGTTCAGAAGTCAAGATTTCAAAGGTCAAAGGTCAAAGATCATAGTTCACTCGATGT
The DNA here is from genome assembly GCF_018991925.1 of Homarus americanus. NCBI lineage: Eukaryota > Metazoa > Arthropoda > Malacostraca > Decapoda > Nephropidae > Homarus > Homarus americanus. The sequence continues at coordinate 208,023 of NW_024719285.1, forward strand.
CAAAGTTCAGAGGTCACTAGAGGGCAAAATTTAGAGGTCACTAGGGGTCAAAGTTCAGAGATCTTCAGAGGTCAAATTGAAGAGGTCAGAGGTCAAAGTTCAAAGGTCACTAGAGGTCAAAGTAAAAAAGTCACAAGAGGTCAAGGGTCACAAGAGATTAGGCGTAAGTTGCCACCTTTCTCGAATGCAACTCAGAACAAGGGTTAAAAAAAGACCAAACACCTCGCTAACATTTTTTTCCCGACAAAAAAACACAAGAGAAAAATCCAGTTCAAAACAAACATAATAAGAGCTTTTAACAATGACATACCACTACAGGAGCCGACAATAAAACACGAGAATAAAACAAGTGAAAAAAACACACAGGAGTACAAACCATAAAACGATACAATAGAAACAAACAGTAAACAAAACACGACAAGAGAAACAACAGGGAGTAAGAAAATATTTAATAAAAAGAAGAATTACATTTTTAAGTTAGCAAAAAAAAAAATCGAAAAAATTTCCCCCAAAATATTAATGTTTGGGAAAATCGAGTCAATCAAAAAAAAACAACGAACAAAAATCCAGGCTAATTTAAAAAAAAAATTAAGTAAAAAAAATGTAATAAAAAATAAAATCTAAAAAAATAAACCAAGCCACAGGTCAGCTAAAACCCCCAAGAGTTAAACCACAATGATGTAAATAAAACCTGGAGATAATAACACAGACTGGTTAAACCCAACATGTTTTATAGTATTCGTAGGCCACAGGTATACACGAGGCCACGGGTACACACGAGGCCACAGGTACACACAAGGCCACAGGTACACACAAGGCCACAGGTACACACGAGGCCACAGGTACACACAAGGCCACAGGTACACACAAGGCCACAGGTACACACAAGGCCACAGGTACACACGAGGCTACAGGTACATACGAGGCTACAGGTACACACAAGGCCACAGGTACACACGAGGCCACAGGTGCACACGAGGCCACAGATACACACGAGGTACAGGTACACACGAGGCTACAGGTACGCACAAGGCCACAGGTACACACGGAGGCCACAGGTACACAAAGCCACAGGTACACACGAGGCTACAGGTACACACAAGGCCACAGGTACACACGAGGCCACAGATGCACACGAGGCCACAGGTCACACGAGGCCACAGGTACAACGAGCACAGGTACACACAGAGGATACAGGATACACACAAGGCCACAGGTACACACGAGGCCACAGGTACACACGAGGCCAGGTACACACAAGGCCACAGGTACACACGAGGCTACAGGTACACACAGAGGCCACAGGTACACACAAGGCCACAGGTACAAACAAGGCCACAGGTACACACGAGGCTACAGATACACACGAGCCACAGGTACACACACACAGGTACACACGAGGCCACAGGTACACACGAGGCTACAGGTACACACACAAGGCCACAGGTACACACGAGGCCACAGGTACACACAAGGCTACAGGTACACACGAGGCCACAGGTACACACAAGGCCACAGGTACACACAAAGGCCACAGGTACACACGAGGCCACAGGTACACACGAGGCCAAGGTACACAGGCTACAGGTAAACACAAGGCTACAGGTACACACGGGCCACAGGTACACACGAGGCCACAGGTACACACAAGGCACAGGTACACACAAGGCTACAGGTACACACGAGGGCCACAGGTACACACAAGGCCACAGGTACACACAAGGCCACAGGTACAAACAAGGCCACAGGTACAAACAAGGCCACAGGTACACACAAGGCCACAGGTACACACAAAGGCCACAGGTACAAACAAGGCCACAGGTACACACAAGGCCACAGGTACACACGAGGTACAGGTACACACGAGGCCACAGGTACACAAGGCCACAGGTACAAACAAGGCCACAGGTACACACAAGGCCACAGGTACACAAGGCCACAGGTACACACGAGGCCACACTGGAAGAAGACAACGTGTACCTTAGGAAGACTTAACGTAGATGAAACAAAAAAAAATAACAAATAAAAAACACAAAAGAAAATAATTCAATTAAATAAAAAATCAATAAAAAATAATAAGAAAATTACAAAGACAAAGAAAATAATAAATGAAACAAGAAACAAATAACAAAGATAAAACAAACATAATAAATGATAATAAAACAGAGGCCGACAAATATATTGACACAAACAAACACACACAACCACAAACAAACACACAACCACAAACAAACACACACACCCATACACAAACACACACCCATACACAAACACATAACCACAAACACACACAAACACACACCCATACACAAACACACACCCATAAACAAACACATAACCACAAACAAACACATAACCAAACACACACCCATAAACAAACACATAACCACAAACAAACACACAACCAAACACACAGCCACAAACAAACACACAACCACAAACAAACACACACACCCATACACAAACACATAACCACAAACACACACCCATAAACAAACACACACCCATACACAAACACACACCCATACACAAACACATAACCACAAACACACACCCATAAACAAACACACACCCATACACAAACACACACCCATACACAAACACATAACCACAAACAAACACACAACCACAAACAAACACATAACCACAAACAAACACACACCCATACACAAACACCACAAACAAACACATAACCACAAACAAACACACACCCACAAACAAACACACAACCACAAACAAACACACACCCATACACAAACACACACCCATAAACACACACATAACCACAAACAAACACACGGCCGCAGAGTCATAAACAAACACACAGCCACAAACAAAAATACAAACAAACAAGCACAAACAAGAGGACGAAACAGGGATTAAGTCAAGTGGTGATAAAACACAGGGGGAAGAGAGAGAGAGAGAGAGAGAGAGAGAGAGAGAGAGAGAGAGAGAGAGAGAGAGAGAGAGAGAGAGAGAGAGAGAGCCCTCCTGTGGGACAAGGGTAAAGCATAGTATATTAATTATCAGACTAGCGTAAACATCCCGTATTATACTCCTAAAAGCCTTATTAAGCAGCTATAATGAGACTAATCAGGATGCAGCTTGATATAATGACCATGAAAGTATTATGAACCCCGAATAAGGACACTGCAAGCATAATAACCCCGGATATAAAAACCATGAAAGAAATATAAGAAGATAATGACCCCAAAAAACACTATAAGCCTCGTATAATGATGCTTAAACCACTATAATCCATGTATAATGACCAACAACACGCTATAATGCTCACAGAAGCCGTGCCATCATCAAGTATAATGAGTCGGGGTCAGTTCGGGAGAGTCGACAGCCGGACTAACCTAAAGCTGACCTCTGACCTGACCTCCACCCACGGTAGTAGATTGATAGATAGATAGGTGGGAAGGTGGGAAGGTTGAGAGAGAGAGAGAGAGAGAGAGAGAGAGAGAGAGAGAGAGAGAGAGAGAGAGAGAGAGAGAGAGAGAGCCCAGCTTGACAACAGTCTACTCACATAAGCTAAAGTAATGACTCTCTCTCTCTCTCTCTCTCTTTCTTTCTCCCCCTCCCTCCCCTCTCTCCCTTCCTCATTCCTCCCACTCTCATCTCTCTTTCCTCTCCATCTCCCTCCCTCTCTTCTACCCTCCCACTCTCTTCCCTCTCCCCAAAAAAGTACTATTTTACAGACTGCAGAGTTCCGCCACCTCTCCAAAGTAGAGGACAAAAACTTCCTAAACTTTATTTTTTTTACTATTTCTTGCGTAACTTTCAAGAGGTGGACTACATTAAGGGTTTTATTTGCTTGAAAGTTTATATACTTTTATGCTCCGAGTTTCAAGAGGTTGACCAAGGGTTTATTTTCCAGAAAGTTTTAATACTTTTGTATCTTGAGTTTCGACAGTTCAGTTGCATTAACGGGTTTAGTTTACTTGAAATTTTATATACTTTTCGACTTGATTTAGATTTAAGTTTATTTTCTTGAAAGTTTTAATAATTTTGGCTTCAAGAGATAAACTATGAGTGTGATGACTTAATCCTTTGCGAAATATAACTTAATCACTTGAATGTGGTGAGTTAATCCCTTGAGCATGATAGCTTAATCCCTTGAGAAATATATCTTAATCCCTTGAGCATGATAGCATAATCCCTTGAGAAATATATCTTAATCCCTTGAGCATGATAGCTTAATCTCTTGAGAAATATATCTTAATCCCTTGAGTATGATGACTTAATCCCTTGGATATGATGACTTAATCCCGTGAGTATGATAGCTTAATCCCTTGAACGTGGTGACTTAATCCCCTTGAGTATGGTGACTTAATCCCTTGAGTATGACCACTTAATCCCTTAGGTATGATGACAACCACCTGAGTACAGTATTATCACAGTTAAGGGGTCACGCCAACATACATAAGGGATTAAGTCATCATACACAAGGGATTAAGTCATCATACACAAGGGATTAAGTCATCATACACAAGGGATTAAGCCATTATTCAATCACCCAGTCATTCAGTCAATTTAGCAGCCAGTCAGTGAACCAACCACTTAGTCAGTCATTCAGTCAACCAGTAATTCAGTCATTCAGTCAATTTAGCAGCCAGTCAGTGAACCAACCACTTAGTCAGTCATTCAGTCAACCAGTAATTCAGTCATTCAATCACCCAGTCTTTCAGTGAACCAGCCAGTTAGTTGGTTGGTCAGTCAGCCAGTCGTTCAGTCATTCAGTCAGTCAAGGCGCTTCAAACACACACACATACACCCACCCAAGGCAATAATTAACACATACTTTGAAAACTATTTAAACTTTTTTCCTCCGATGTGCAAGAGTCGGTGCAAAGGTTTGTTGACAAAAAAAATAATACTTTCTGCATCAAGAGCGCGAGAGGTAGTCGTCCAAGGAGGTGCGGAAAGTTTGTGTGTGTGTGTGTGTGTGTGTGTGTGTGTGTGTGTGTGTTTCTTTTGTATCTTTGATGTGCTGTGTATACACACACCCACAAGCGCACATACACAGTAAGAGGTAGTAGGCAGCTACCAAACAGGGAGGTACTACCGCCTGGGAAGATATTGGAAGCATAATGTGTTGTCTAATGGTAGACCCTGCTGCCATATGGCACCACGAAAATTGTGACCAAGTCCCAGGTTGCTGATCTGACTTTCTGCCTCATTTGCACACAATTGTAGGGTCTCAATTGTTTCTCTTACATGACAACACAACATACAGTACATATAGCGTTTCTCACTGTTGATTTTGTTTTCATTCTTGTATTTATTATTATTATTATTATCAAAGTGTTGTTATTATTATTATTACCATTAATATTGTATTTTACTTTTTTATTATAAATTTTATTTACTATGAATTATTATCATTACACTTTCACCCCCAGGGCCCCGATGTGGGTCAGTGACCTGTGCCCGGGTGGGCTAATCCCCGTAAAAAAAAAACCACGCACACACACCCGCGCGCACACACGCACATAGACACACACACACACACTCACAAAGTCTCCAGAAATCTTGGAAAAAACATAAAAATAGTAATAACTTTGATAATAACAAATCCAACCTCAGCACGTGCCTCGCCCTCGGTACAAGCTGTCGGGGTGCACTGGCCACTTTTTATGGTTGCACTCAGCTTATATAGCCGGCCGTAGTTCACACCCAGGCCGCCGTACTCTGATGGCGCTGTTGGTGATTTGCTCCAGTAATCAGCCCGACGGTATTTTTTACGAGTCTCCTGCGATAATTTTTGTTGATCGTGTGTGTGTGTGTGTGTGTTTGTGTGTGTGCGTGTGTGTGTGTGTGTTTTGTTTTGTTTTATTTCGTTTGATTCGTTTCAGTTTTATTTTTATATATTTTTCAGCTTTTCTCTTTTCGAAATAAAGTAATAAAATAAGTAGATAAATTAATAAACACACACAGACACACACACACACACACACACACACACACACACACACACACACACACACACACACACACACATATTATCATTTAATCTCCAACGCATCAAATCTCAATCTTACCACCTGAGGCTATCTGCCGTGGAGAGAGAGAGAGAGAGAGAGAGAGAGAGAGAGAGAGAGAGAGAGAGAGAGAGAGAGACCCACAAAAACAGGGTCATTTCACAACACTATATACCCTAACTGTTAACCAATAAATCAATACCAACCATATTCCAAACACCAGGGTTACAACCATGGCCTACAGTACAACCATGAACTACCATACAACCATTAACTACCATACAACCATTAACTACCATACAACAGAGAGAGAGAGAGAGAGAATCAGAAAACCTCGAACCTAAAACCAAGATTGAAATCATCATTATCTCCCATATACTGCGTGACGTCACTATGTAAACAATAACAATGAGTCTAGCCTCCACGTAAACACACTGATTGACCTATTTTTTTCTTCATTATTTCGGACATTTTTTATTTATTTTTTTTTGTGGGGGTGGGGTGGGCGGGGTGGGGGTGGGGTGTGGGGAGCAAAAGCTAAAAGCCAAAGAAGATGAAATTGTTTGACTTGTTCGATATTACAAGCGCCATAATTGTGTGTACTGTATATTACCTTTTTTTCTTTTCGAAAATATTGTAAAAAATCCGACGTAAATTTTGTGTGATGTTGTTTTCAGTTGATTCGATGTTGTTTATGCGTTACCATCAGCCAATCACCTGAGCTTGATTACCTGTGATAGTGATTGAAGTTTATGTCATTATTATCGTTATTATCACCATTTTTATTATCATTGTGATCATCAACATTGTAATAATTTTCGCCACTACTATTATTATTATTATCATCATCATCATCATCATCATCATCACCACCAACTATCTCACCTGTTCTCTTATTAACATTAACAAAATATAACATTTACATAAAATTCCTTTATTCACACTTGTTATTCCGAAAATTTTCTAACGTTATTAACAATTTTGTTGAGTTTGAGATGATGATGATGTTGCGTGCGCGCGCGCGCGCGTGTGTGTGTGTGTGTGTGTGTGTGTGTGTGTGTGTGTTATATTGTGTTGCAAATACTCGGTTAAGCCGCCCACCCACCGCCCATCCTCGTGCCTGTACATCTACCTACTCACTCACCCACCCACTCTTCCACTCATCGGCCCACCCACCCACTTTTCCACCCACCCATTCGCCCACTCTTCCAATCACCTGCTCACCCACTTTTCCATTCACTCGCCCACCTACTATCCCACCCACCCACCCACTCTTCCGCCCACCCACCCACCCACCTCTTCCACCCTGCCCACCCGCCCGTCCAAATTACATGTAAAGGGGAAACATAAAACTTATTAATGTTTCCCGTGTCGTCGCCTGAGTGTGGCAGATGTTCCCAACCTCCTGCACCACTAACACTATTACTAACACCATTAACACCACTACTACCACCATTAACACCACTACTACCACCATTAACACAAACAACTGACACCATTAACTTCACTATTGACGCCATTTACACCACTGTTGACACCACCAATGATACTATTATTGACACCATTAACACCACAACCACAACTACCACCATTACCACCACTACTGACACCACTACAATTATTATTAACTATTAAAATGGGGTCTAAATATAAGACCAATAACAAAGAAACAAAGAAACAAAAGTATTTATCAATTTAGACTAAAACAAACTTACACACACACACACTCACACACACACACACACACACACACACACACACACACACACACACACACACACCACTATGTAATATGACTAAATACCAATAAATTTTCCCAATAGACGTAATTATAATATTTCTTCTCGTTAGTTTCCTCAATATAGTTCTGTTCAGACCACTTAAATTATATTATGGTTATCCTAAGTGTGTGTGTGTGTGTGTGTGTGTGTGTGTGTGTGTGTGTGTGTGTGTGTTACTTGGGCCATTGTGTATTGAGCGTCTGGTGCTGCTGGTAATGCTGTTATATTGGCCCTTAAGGTAGTTATAATCAGCCCAAGTTATATTGAGTCAGAGTTATAATGGGTCCCAGGTATAATGGGTGTTAGTCGTAATGGGTGCTGGTTATTGGGACTGAAACTTACTATGCCTGGGTCCCATTATGAATAGCACCCATTATAACTAGCATCTCATATAATAACATACCATTATACATTATAACTACATCAATCTCACCCATTATAACTAGCACCCATTATAACTAGCACCCATTATAACCAGCACCCATTATAACCAGCATCCATTATAACCAGCACCCATTATAACTAGCACCCATTATAACCAACACCCATTATAACGAGAGCCATTATTACTTGATATATATAACCGTTGCCCACATCAGCCGCTCAAGCACCAGGTACCAAACAAACGCTCAAACGTAAATTCTCGAACACTGAAACTCAACCTCAGCTGGGGAGAAGGGGTGGGGGTGGGGGGGTGGTGGGGATTGGTTGGGGGTGAATCCTTAAGTGACAATATAAAAGGAGAACTGATCAACCAATTGGACGCTCGCTTTATAGCCGATTACTCGTTCTAATCAAGTGAATGGACTCTCTCTCTCTCTCTCTCTCTCTCTCTCTCGCTGAACGTGAAGCAGAAGATTGGTTATATAACTAATCAAAGTAATAGAGTTCTGTACCTGTGATTGGCACCTAATCTCTTGCCTATACGAATGATTTGACGGATTCGTGATGTGTGTTAATAAAATACTTGATTATGGACCAAATACAGTAATAATAATAACAAAAATAACAATAATAATAATAATAATAATAATAATAATAATAATAATAATAATAACAATAATAAATAATAATAATAATAATAATAATAACAATAATAATAATAATAATAATAACAATAATAACAATAATAATAATAACAATAATAATAACAATAATAACAACACCATTATCAATTTCACTACAGGTACACTAACATATAATTCACCTTTATCTGATCACAACATAGAATAAATCCCAAATCTGTTTATGTCAACGGAATAATACCAACTAGATTATCTGTTAATCCAAAATCTATTTCATAATAAACAATAATATTTGCCGACATATGTTGAGTAAATAAAAAATATATATATATACGAAATTATTTTAGTTTTTCTTTTCTCAATTATTACGCAGGAAGTTATATTAATTAGCTATTACGTAATAACTTTCATTAATTGGTTATATCTGACAGAGATATTTATATAATAATTACAATATATATATTTTTAGGGGGGCAAAATAAATAAATAAATGTTGTTTTTGTGTTGATTGGCATCGTGTGTATTTTTGCATTGATATATTGGTTATTTGTGTATGTATGTATGTATGTATGTATGTATGTATGTATGTATGTATGTATGTATGTATGTATGTATTAAGTTATAAATGCAGTCGGTTTATACACAAATACACATGTGGTATAAATTCCTCTTTTTATAAACCTATAAATGCAGAATTTTGACTTTTCCCTGTAAATTGATTGTATTAAATTGAGTATACACACACACACACACACACACACACAGACACACACACACACGAAAACCTAATAAACGACACAGACAGACAGAGACAGACAGACAGACAGACAGGACAGACAGAGACAGACAGACAGACAGACAGACATACAGACAAAACAACAGCTGTCTTCTTAAACCATGAGGCCGCAGGATAACAACAAAAACAATGACAACAACAGCGACTTGTTGACACAGTGACACAAACATGTTATAACACGTCCAGTCAGCTGATAGTGTTATGTTATGGCAGCTCAAGGGAGAGGGAGGGAGAGGGGGATGGGAAGGGGTGAGTGGGAGGGAGTGTGAGAGTGCGTGAGAGAGGGGTGGGAAGGGGTGGGGAAAGAGGGTGTGGTAGAGAGGGGGAGTAAGGGAGGGATGAGAGAAATGGAGCTTGAAAAGAGAGAGGGGGGGGGAGGAGAGGATGGAACAAGGAGGTGAGAAGGAGGGAGAGAAAGAAGGGGAGTAGAATAGGGGGTGAGAGGGATGGATGGCGAGAATAAGAAAAAAGACAGGAGAGTGAAGAAAGAGAGGGAGAGGGAGAGTTATGTGAGAGGGAAAAGCTCTGGGAGAATGTTTTGAACGTCGAGTGGGGTGGAGGTATAAAAGAGAGAGACAGTTGATGGCTCTCTCTCTCTCTCTCTCTCTCTCTCTCTCTCTCTCTCTTCTTTATCAATCTATATATTTTATAATTTCACACAAACAATTACTACACACACACACACACACACACACACACACACACACATACACACACACACACACACATACACACACGCAAATATTACTCTTTCAAAACAAACCTTTGGGTAAAATACAAACAAACAAACAAACACAAACAAAGAAAGACCAACAGATAGACAGAGAAACACAAACAGAAACACAAAAATATACACAAACATACAGAGAGACAGACATACACATACATACATGGATATACACAAACACAGACAGACAGACATAGACAAACGCACAAAGACAGGCAAAGAAAGACACAGACAAACTTCCTACTACCCAGAGACCAGTGTTATCTAGAGACCACACCTAGAGACCAGCGTTATCTAGAGACCTCACCTAGAGACTAGTGTTATCTAGAGACCACACCCAGAGACCACACCCAGAGACAGTGTTATCTAGAGACCACCCAGAGACCACACCCAGAGACCAGTGTTATCTAGAGACCACACCCAGAGACCAGTGTTATCTAGGGCACACCAGAGACCAGTGTTATCTAGAGAGACCACCTAGAGGCCAGTGTTATCTAGGGACCACACCTAGAGGCCAGTGTTATCTAGAGACACACCTAGAGCCAGTGTTATCTAGAGCCACACCTAGGGCCAGTGTTATCTAGAGACCACACCTAGAGCCAGTGTTATCTAGAGCCACACCCAGAGACCAGTGTTATCTAGAGCCACACCTAGAGACTAGTGTTATCTAGAGACCACACCTAGAGACCAGTGTTATCTAGAGCCCACACCTGGGAACTAGTGTTATCTAGAGACCACACCCAGAGACCAGTGTTATCAGAGACCACACCCAGAGACCAGTGTTATCTAGAGACCACACCTAGAGACCAGTGTTATCTAGAGACCACACCTAGAGACAGTGTTATCTAGGGCCACACCTAGAGGCCAGTGTTATCTAGAGCCACACCCAGAGACCAGTGTTATCTAGAGACCACACCTAGAGGCCAGTGTTATCTAGAGACCACACCTAGAGACTAGTGTTATCTAGGGCCACCTGAGGCCAGTGTTATCTAGAGGCCACACCAGAGACCAGTGTTATCTAGAGACCACACCGAGAGGCCAGTGTTATCGAGACCACACCTGAGGCCAGTGTTATCTAGAGACCACACCTGAGGCCAGTGTTATCTAGAGACCACACCCTGAGGCCAGTGTTATCTAGGGACCACACCTAGAGGCCAGTGTTATCTAGAGACCACACCCAGGGGAAGTGTTATCTAGAGCCACACAAGACCAGTGTTATCTAGAGACCACACCTAGAGCCAGTGTTATCTAGACACACCTAGAGACCAGTGTTATCTAGGGCCACACCTAGAGGCCAGTGTTATCTAGGGCCACACACCTGAGGCCAGTGTTATCTAGAGACCACTGGGAGGCCAGTGTTATCTAGAGACCACACTAGAGCAGTGTTATCTAGAGACCACACCTAGGGCAGTGTTATCTAGAAGACCCTAGAGACCAGTGTTATCTAGAGACCACACCTAGAGGCCAGTGTTATCTAGAGACCACACCTGGAGACCAGTGTTATCTAGAGACCACCTAGAAAGTGTTATCTAGAGACCACACCCTAGAGGCCAGTGTTATCTAGAGACCACACCTGAGGCCAGTGTTATCTAGAGACCACACCTAGAGGCCAGTGTTATCTAGAGACCACACCTAGAGACTAGTGTTATCTAGAGACCACACCTAGAGACCAGTGTTATCTAGGGCCACACCTAGAGGCCAGTGTTATCTAGAGACCACACCTGAGGCCAGTGTTATCTAGAGACCACACCTAGAGGCCAGTGTTATCTAGAGACCACACCCTGAGAGCCAGTGTTATCTAGAGCCACAAAGACTAGTGTTATCTAGAGACACACCGAGACCAGTGTTATCTAGGGACCCACCTAGAGGCCAGTGTTATCTAGAGACCACACCTAGAGACTAGTGTTATCTAGAGACCACACCTAGGAACCAGTGTTATCTAGAGACCACACCGAAGACCAGTGTTATCTAGAGACCCACCTGAGGCCAGTGTTATCTAGGGCCACACCTAGAGGCCAGTGTTATCTAGAGACCACACCTAGAGGCCAGTGTTATCTGGGGCCACACCTGAGACTAGTGTTATCTAGAGACCACACCAGAGACCAGTGTTATCTAGAGACCACACCTAGAGACCAGTGTTATCTAGAGACCACACCTAGAGGCCAGTGTTATCTGAGACCACACCCTGAGACCAGTGTTATCTGAGACCACACCTAGAGACCAGTGTTATCTAGAGCCACACCTAGAGGCCAGTGTTATCTAGAGACCACACCTAGAGGCCAGTGTTATCTAGAGACCACACCTAGAGACCAGTGTTATCTAGAGACCACACCTAGAGACCAGTGTTATCTAGAGACCACACCCAGAGACCAGTGTTATCTAGAGACCACACCTAGAGGCCAGTGTTATCTAGGAGACCACACCTAGAGGCCAGTGTTTCTAGAGACCACACCCAGAGACCAGTGTTATCTAGGAGACCACACCTAGAGGCCAGTGTTATCTAGAGACCACACCCAGAGACCAGTGTTATCTAGAGACCACACCTAGAGACCAGTGTTATCTAGAGACCACACCTAGAGACCAGTGTTATCTAGGAGACCACACCTAGAGGCCAGTATCTAGAGACCACACCTAGAGGCCAGTTAAGAGACCACACCCAGAGGCCAGTGTTATCTAGAGACCACACCCAGAGACCAGTGTTATCTAGAGACCACACCTAGAGGCCAGTGTTATCTAGAGACCACACCCAGAGACCAGTGTTATCTAGAGACCACACCTAGAGGCCAGTGTTATCTAGAGACCACACCCAGAGACCAGTGTTATCTAGAGACCACACCTAGAGACCAGTGTTATCTAGAGACCACACCTAGAGGCCAGTGTTATCTAGAGACCACACCTAGAGGCCAGTGTTATCTAGAGACCTCACCCAGAGACCAGTGTTATCTAGAGACCACACCTAGAGACCAGTGTTATCTAGAGACCACACCTAGAGACCAGTGTTATCTTGAGACCACACCTAGAGGCGGCTATCTAGAGACCACACCCAGAGACTAGTGTTATCTAGAGACCACACCCAGAGACCAGTGTTATCTAGAGACCACACCCAGAGGCCAGTGTTATCTAGAGACCACACCCAGAGACCAGTGTTATCTAGAGACCACACCTAGAGGGCCAGTGTTATCTAGAGACCACACCTAGAGGCCAGTGTTATCTAGAGACCACACCCAGAGACCAGTTATTCTAGAGACCACACATGAGGGCCAGTGTTATCTAGGAGACCACCCAGAGGACTAGTGTTATCTAGACCACACCTAGAGACCAGTGTTATCTAGAGACCACACCCAGAGACCAGTGTTATCTAGAGGCCACACCCAGAGACTAGTGTTATCTAGAGACCACACCCAGAGACTAGTTATCTAGAGACCACACCTAGAGGCCAGTGTTATCTAGAGACCACACCTAGAGGCCAGTGTTATCTAGAGACCACACCTAGAGGCCAGTGTTATCTAGAGACCACCTAGAGGCCAGTGTTATCTAGAGACCACACCCAGAGACTAGTGTTATCTAGACCACACCCAGAGACCACACCTAGAGGCCAGTGTTATCTAGAGACCACACCCAGAGACCAGTGTTATCTAGAGACACACCTAGAGGCCAGTGTTATCTAGAGACCACACCTAGAGGCCAGTGTTATCTAGAGACCACACCTAGAGGCCAGTGTTATCTAGAGACCTCACCCAGAGACCAGTGTTATCTAGGAGACCACACCTAGAGACTAGTGTTATCTAGAGACCACACCTAGACCAGTGTTATCTAGAGACCACACCCAGAGACCAGTGTTATCTAGAGACCACACCTAGAGACTCAGTGTTATCTAGAGACCACACCCAGAGACCAGTGTTATCTAGAGACCACACCCAGAGACCAGTGTTATCTAGAGACCACACCCAGAGACCAGCGTTATCTAGAGACACCACCTAGAGACCACAGCTAGACCTCCCCTGTTGGTCTTACACAATTGATGGCCGTCAATATTGTCTCTAACATTTACTCTCTCTCTCTCTCTTTCTCTCTCTCTCTCTCTTTCTCTCTCAATTTCTTTTTCCAATTCTCTTTCACTCCCTTTCTACCTCTCTCTCCGTTTTTCTTTCCATCTGTCTTTCCTTTGTTTTTATCTCCCTAACTCTGTTTGATTTATGATTCTTTCCTTGTTTCTCTATTTTTATATCTTTCTTTCTTTCTATACCTCTATTTTCTTTCTTTCTCTCTCTATTTCTTTCGTTCTCTTTCTTATCTCTCTCCCTTTATTTCTCTTATTTATGTCTTCCTCCTTCTTTTATCTCTCATTTTCTCTCTTTTTTTCTTCTCACACACACACGGGACCACAATATCGTCAACAGTTGAGACACATTTTTCACATCGCTTTAGTTTCGTTCTCCCCAGACCTCCACCTTATCTTTCTTTCTCGTTCTCTCGTTTCCCCAGACACTCCCTTTATCTCTCTTTCTCTCTCGTTCTCTCAAGTTCTCCCAGACACTCACCTTATCTCTTTCTTTTCTCTCTGTCTCTCTCAAGTTCTCCCCAGACACTCACCTTTATCTCTCTCTTTCTCTTTCTCTCGTTCTCTCAAGTTCTCCCCAGACACTCACCTGCTTTGTTATTTATCCCTCGTCTCTCTTTCTCTTCTTTTCTATCTCTTACTGTCTGAAGTTCTTCCCAGACTCTCATCTACCTTATTCTCTATCTCTTCTTTCTATTTCTTATTCTCTGTTTTCCCATTTCTCTCTTTCTTACCTGTTTTCTATGTATGATTCTCCATTTCTCATTCTTTATCAAACTCATTTAATTTCTCGTTCACCATCGTTCTCTATTTCTTTGTTTATCATTCTCTCTCAACCCTTCTATGCATCTCTTATCTCACGTAACTTCTCCTCTACATTATCCTCTCTTCTCATTCTTCTTTCCCTCTCCTTTATCCATTCTCTGTTATTCTTTCGTAAATTCTCTGTAGGCAAGGACACTAATATACATGTTACATATAAATTAATGTATACATATTTTTCTTTTCAGGATGGCTGTGTAGTGAAGATGTTAACGCGACCTGAGTCAAATGAACATCTAAAATAACTTTGTGGATTTAGAAACCTAGATTACCTAAAGCGTAAAGTTAGAAAAATTAGAAACCTTAGTGACTAATTCGTCTCTTGGTGGTTTCTAACCCTATAAGAAAACAGAACTAGTAAACTGAAACCTTAAGAATTTATTTAAAAAAAAAATGATGGAATTTGAAAACAAAGAAATGAGTAGAAAACGTAACTAAAAACACACGATAAATAAAGACAAAGAAATCGGGAGCACTCCAAGACATAGAAAACTGAGAACTAAAGAATTGGAACACAAACTATGATTCAAAGACAAGGGCTAGAAACCGCTTATTTTTCCTGACGTTCTGCTGACAGTATATGAGTCAGTCACTTTGTTTGTTGGTCAGTGAGTCAGACAGGTTGTCAGGCTGTCAACAATTAAAACAACTCAGTTAACCAGTCAGGTAATCAATCTGTCAGTGGGTCAGACAGTCAATGAGTCAGTCAGTATTATTATCAAGAGCTGACTGAATTAAAATCACCCGGAAACTGACAGTGAAATGATATGACAGTGAAGTCTGTAACGTGAGGGTGAGGTGAGTTCTGGAATTTACAGTGACATGTATGACAGCAGTGAATTAAAGTGACAGTGAAGAAGTGACAGTGAAGGAAAGTAAGCTGACGGTATCATACACCATATAATTAACAGTGACTTGATGAAATAACACTGTAGAGGTGATGATAAGAGGTGAGATTTAATAAACAGTGAAATTAATAATTGACAGTGACATGCACAACAGAAATGACAGTGCAGTGAGAGTGAAGTGAATTACTGACAGTAAAAAAAACACAGTTACATGCACAATAGCAGTGAAAGTGAGGCAATGAAGTGACAGTGAAGTGAAAGTACATGACAATGAAAAATAGTAACATTGAAGTGACGTATAAAAAGTAACAAAACGAAAGTGACTTAAAAGTGACCGAAGTAAAAAAAAAATTAGAAAAAATTGATGTTTATTTGTTTTATTTTCATTTAAGACTTTCCCAAGTTCTCAAGTTGTTCTTCAGGGTAAAACCAAACAGAAGGGGCTCTTGCCTATTCGGTCTTTGAGAGGTCTTTTCTATCTGGAGAATGAAAAGGTGTTATGGTTCCTCAGGGTAATTGGTCTTACCTTCTGTGATCCAGGGAATAAATATTTATTTTTATTAATTTTAATCTAGAAAATAATTTTTTTAACTCTTCTGGGAGACTTCCAACTCACTGATAATAAGAAAAAAAGTCTTGATTTTTTTTTTGGGGGGGTGTTATATTCACTTCAGTCAAGGGAAATCATCTTGCCAAAACGCCTTCAAAGACTCTGATCCTCTGAAAAGACCATTTTATTACGCATTACTGTAGAAAAAAAAAGTCTATTTCACCCTTTAGTAGAGAGGAAAAGGTCCTTCGGGGGTGTTTGATCTTGTGAAAAGGTTGTCTTAATACATTACAAAGATAAAAATACGTCTTGCCTCTTCAGTCGAGAGAGAAAAATAAGGTCTTTGAAGGCCCTGTGATCTTGAGAAAAGGTCCTATCAAAAAAACAAGACCTTTTCCTTCAATCTCTTCAAGTAAGGACTCCTCCCCCCCCCGAGGACTGACCGACATCCTCTTTGGGTCGCCATGGAGATGCTCACCTTCCTGCACATGACACAGGTCCTTCGTGTCCTTCTCCTCATATTCTCTCAAGGTAAGTAGGATGTAGGAAGGAAGTAGGATGTAGGAAGGAAGTAGGATGGAAGGAAGTAGGATGTAGGAAGGAAGTAGGATGTAGGAAGGAAGTAGGATGTGTAGGAAGGAAGTAGGAGTAGGAAGGAAGTAGGATGTAGGAAGGAAGTAGGATGTAGAAGGTAAGTAGGATGTAGGAAGGAAGTAGGATGTAGGAAGGAAGTAGGATGTTGGAAGGAAGTAGGATGTAGGAAGGAAGTAGGATGTAGGAAGGAAGTAGGATGTAGGAAGGAAGTAGGAAGGAAGTAGGATGTAGAAAGGAAGTAGGAAGGAAGTAGGATGTAGGAAGGAAGTAGGATGTAGGAAGGAAGTAGGATGTAGGAAGGAAGTAGGATGTAGAAAGTAGTTAGCCTTTTGACTCGTATTTATTTATTGATAAAAGTGAAAGATGAGGTCTTTTGTATTTTTCGACTATATTCTGATCATATGTACAATATGTAAACGATGCGGTGGTTAAGTGGTTACATTTTCTCCTTTTGTCCTAAGTGTCGCTGGTTCGATCCCGAGGCTTATGTGTATTTTATCCACGCTGTCAGGCCTATGGGATCCACTTTCACTTTTTATAGATGAAAGAGAGAGAGAGAGAGAGAGAGAGAGAGAGAGAGAGAGAGTCAACAAAATGTCTAACACAACACTTTAGTGAGTTATAATATTCGCGATTTCAAAGACTGAGAGCGCCTTTACACACAGATATATGAATATTTATACAATATTTTGCATATGATAGAATGCGTGGGAGTCACATTATCCCCACCGACCAGTGACGCAGGTGGGGTACGCTGCTGCCTCAAAGGTTCGTAAGTGAAAATTTACCCGAGATGGAAATGTGAGAACGTTTCTAACTGACTCACTTTAGGTACTTGACTTACAGGGATTCTCAAAAGTTTATAAGTTAAATTCCCTCCCCCGTAAATGATCTATGAACGTATCTAACAGTACGTTCATAGGTTAAGTATGTTAACTTTTGTGTACTTTTCTCAGGGTAATATGTTTCATTACAGGTACAGTATATTTTAATTTATTTACCTTAAGCTCATCATTTACCTGTCAATAACGTTAATCTTTTTCATATTCAGAATTCACCTCAACATCACATAAATCTTTTTCGTTCTCAGTGTACTTCAGGATATATTGTTGAAATATATTCCCCTGCGGCGTCAATCATCATACACGCCATGTGTGTGTGTGTGTGTGTGTTTTGACAGACAGACACAGACCTTCACTCCCCCTCACCCAACCTCTCTCTCTCTCTCTCTCTCTCTCTCTCTCTCTCTCTCTCTCTCTCTCTCTCTCTCTATTTCTCCCCATCTTTCCCCCAACACACTCCTCAGTCACACTCATCCCTCTCTCTCACACACAGTCCTTCCCCTCCCTCTCTTCCTCTTCCCCTGCCCCACACACCACTCCTCTCACCCTCCCTCAGGCACCCCTTCCCATTTCCCCTCCTTCTCCCCCCATTCCTCCACCTCCACCTCTACCCCTTCCTCCCTCCCCTTATCTCCCACCTCCTCCCCCTCTCCAACATCTCCATTGACACCCATAACCCCTTCTCCCTCCCCCCCTCCACCTCCCCCACCCCTCCCATACTCGTTAAAACGTCATGACATTATAACTTTTTTCCCGACTTTATTTCTGGTCATCTTTATGGTCTCTGATGATTTTAAGATCAATCCAACTCGCCCGGATTAATCGCCAATTCGCCCAATTAATCGCTAAATCACCCGGATTAATAGCCAATTCGCCCAAATTAATCGCCAATTCGATCAGATTAATCACCAATTCGCCCAATTAATCGCTAAATAACCCGGATTTATCGCCAATTCGCCCAGATTAATCGTCAATTCGCCCATATTAATCGCCAACTCGCCCGGATGAATCGCCAATATTGTTACAATGCCTCGCTAGTTTACTAAATAATCGCAAAACTAAAATAATTTGTTACTGAATCCGCCAAATTATCTTGAGAAATCGCCTAATTATTAGAAAAAAGAGCCACGCCAATTTATAGAAAAAAAACGTGATAATAATATAATTCTTAATAAACTCGCCAACTCATTTTAAGTAATCGTCAAATAACGTTCAATCAACTTGCCAAAATTATTATAATTTCTACAAAACTCACCAACTCATAAAACGCCAAATCATATTAATTTATTTACCACAAACAGCCAACAGTATCCACCAAATTATCCCAATAAACCGCCAAATTAATATAATTTACTAACAAATCCGCCAAAATTATTTCAACAGATCGCAAAATTACACAAACTTTATATTTTATTCGCCAAACTATCTAGAAAAAAAATCGCCAAATCACTTTAAAATTACCCTCAAAAACGGATAATTCTTGCTCATAATCCCGCCAAAATAATTAATAGCCAAACCGCCAAGTCATGGAAAACCCGCCAATCATCATTCATTTCTTTTTTACGAACTTCCACCAATTTTTCAATATTAATAGCCATTACCGGTTAACCTACTAGGATAATCTCCCCACCTCGTTAGGATTTCTTCGGTTAATCCATCAGTTCGAGGCGATTTATCTATATACCCCGTTAATCCGTTTTGATATATCGCTAAAACTTGGAAATATTTTGAGTCCTCTTATTGCACCTAAATCTCGCCATTTTCCTTGCCAGACTCGCCAAATCGCTTCAACATTTCGCTAAAATACTAACAATTATTATAATTTTCGTCAAATTCGCCAAATACGTCAGATGATACGCCAAAATTTACCAGTCTCTTGCGTTTTTTTTTACTAAACTCGCCAATTCTTCTTCATAAATCGCCAAATCGCAGAAATCGCTAAATTTTCAGTATTTTTTTTTAAGATTTTTCATTTCTTTAATATTATCACGCCAAACACCCTAGTTATATCACGCCAAACACCCAATTATATCACGCCAAACACCCAATTATATCACACCAAACACCCAATTATATCACGCCAAACACCCTAGTTATATCACGCCAAACACCCAATTATATCACACCAAACACCCTATTATATCACGCGAAACACGCTAGTTATATCACGCCTAATACCCTAGTTACATCATGCCAAACACCCGAGTTATATCACGCCAAACACCCAATTATATCACGCCAAACACCCTATTATATCACGCCAAACACCCTAGTTATATCACGCCAAACACCCAATATATTTCACACCAAACACCCTATTATATCACGCCAAACACCCTAGTTATATCACGCCAAACACCCAATTATATCACACCAAACACCCTATTATATCACGCGAAACACGCTAGTTATATCACGCCTAATACCCTAGTTACATCATGCCAAACACCGAGTTATATCACGCCAAACACCCTAGTTATATCAAGGCAAACACCCTATTATATCACACCAAACACCTGATTATATCACGCCAAACACCCCTATTATATCACGCCAAACACCCTATTATATCACGCCAAACACCCTATTATATCACGCCAAACACCCTATTATATCACGCGAAACACGCTAGTTATATCACGCCTAATACCCTAGTTACATCAAGGCAAACACCCTAGTAATATCACGCCAAACACCCAATTATATCACGCCAAACACCCTATTATATCACGCCAAACACCCTATTATATCACGCCAAACACCCTATTATATCACGCCAAACACCCTATTATATCACGCCAAACACGCCAACCAACCACGTTATCTCGCCAACAGACCGCTAACCCACGACGCCAATTCTCCACATAATAACCGTATCGCCCAAAAAATCGCCAAATTTCACGCTCTAACGCCATTGCAATTTACGAAGATCCGATCTGGCGACCCCCAACACGCCAACAACGCCATCACGCCAACACCCCCCAACTACGCCAATTGCACCAACAACGCTGCCAACACCCCCAACTACGCCAACTGCGCCAACACAGCCAACTGCGCCAACTACGCCAACTGCGCCAACAATACCAACATTTACCGGTGGTTAAAATTGATTTGTAAATATTAAAGAGAAAAACAAAATAAAAATAAATAATAATAATAATAATAATAATAATAATAATAATAATAATAATAATAATAATAATAATAATAATAATAATAATAATAATAATAATAATAATAATAATAATAATAATAATAATCCTTAAGAAAAACGAAAAAAAGAAAATTAAAGAAATATTCCACAGAACAAAAGATAAATAAAAGAAAAAATACCAAAAATGAACAAAAGAAAATGTGTAGGTAAAAAAATGAGGAAAACGAGAAATAGGAGAAAATTGAAAAAAAACTATTTCCCTTCCTTCTTTCCTTCACCTCCTCACTTCCTTCTTTCTTCTCTCCCTTCCTTAATCCCTTTGCCCCCCTTCAATCATTTCTTCCTTTTCTCTTTTCCGTCCCATTTCCCCACCTTTCTTCCCTCTTTCACTCCTTCCTTCCTTCCTTCACTACTTCCCTCCCTTCCTTCCTTCACTCCTTCCTTCCCATTTCACTAACCCCCCTTCACACCGGGTGGGAGTCAGTTCACTACCATCAACAGATACACCCGTCAAACACACCATTAAGTTGCCTCTTAAAAACGCCATTAGCTTCATAATTGCCTTAAATCGTGTTTGATGAAGCTTGGCGATAGATTGGACGGGCGGAAGGAAGGAAGGAAGGAAGGAAGGAAGGAAGGGATTATCCGATTTATAGGAAACGGACGGGAGGGATTATCCGATTGTGTGGGGATGGGAGTGTAAAATATCCGATAAAATGATGGAATGGTGAGATATCCGACCCGGGGGTGGATGGAAGGGCGGAATATTAGATTTAAGACGAAAGGAATGGAAGATTATTATTCGATTCCAGGCGGACGGAAGGGAAAGACCAAGATGATAACTTCGGGTTATACAAAAGAGATTCTTAACGGGTTGTACAAGAGAGAAATTATTCCAAGTTGTACAGTATATAATTTATTTTAAGCTGTGAAACATAATTTTTTTCTACGGTTAATAACAGTAAATTTATTCACAGTTAAAAGAATATATATTCCAGGTTACACAAAAGATAATTTTATCTAAGTTATACAAGAGATAAAATTATTCCAAGTTGTTTTAAAGAGAATATAGCCTAAAAGTTTTTCCAGGTTATACAAAGGAGAAATGGTTTTAATTTACATCAGAAAAAAATTAATTACGGGTTACACAAGACTTATTATTTACAGGACGAAACAATGATAAATTTCAATCATATGTGTAAAGAAACATTACGAAAGAGAAGATTCATTTTCACACTACCTCATTAATTCCAGTTCATGTAAGAGAGAATACACATAAGACTTTCAAAGGAAGAAAATTTACAACGGGATGTACCAGATGAAATTAATTACGGCTTCTATTAAGGAGAAATATTAGTTTATTAAAGATTATGTTTTTTTTCTCTATTTTGAATAAAAAATTTTAGTGTTTAAACATACGTAAGAATTTATGTCTATTTCTGTCTGTTTGTATCCGGCTGTTACTGTATATATGTATCCGGCTGTTACTGTATTTACGTATACGGGTGTTACTGTATATACTGTATGTATACGGCTGTTACTGTATATACTGTATGTATACGGCTGTTACTGAATATGTATCCGGCTGATACTGTATATATGTATCCGGCTGTTACTGTATATATGTATCCGGCTGTTACTGCATGTCTGCATCCGGCTGTTACTGTCTTCATTCGGCTGTTACTATCTGGATCCGGCTGCTAATGTATTTCTGTATCCGGCTGTTAATGTATATATGTATCCGGTTGTTATTGTATATATGTATCCGGCTGTTACTTTATGTCTATATCCGGCTGTTAATGTATTTATGTATCCGGCTGTTATTGTATATATATATATCCGGTTGTTACTATATGTCTGTATCCGGCTGTTACTGTCTGTATCCGGCTGTTAATGTATATATGTAAAGCTGTTACTGTACATATGTATCCGCTGTTACTGTATGTCTGTATCCGGCTGTGACTGTATATCTGTATCCGGATATTACTGTATGTCTGTATTCGGATGTTAATGTATGTCTGTATCCGGCTATCAGTCTGATGTTACGAACTGGCCGGATGTGTCTTAAACAGGGTACATAAATAAATAATTGGACATCAAACTAAGGTAAAATTTGCCTAACCTAACCTAACCGTAACTAATGTAACACACCCGACCTCAACCAGCTCTAACTCCGTGTTGTATACAGGAGTAATAAACCCAGGTTACATAAATGATATACTACAAACAGCGCAAGGATAAAATAATGCTCCAAGCCGTGCAGTGGGGTCATAATTCCGGGTTGTATAAACGAGAGCTGGTTTAAGGGAGGAGGAGGAGGAAAAAAATAACCTAGTCTTCACAAGCGGCTCGTAAATCAGGGTTACATAAACGTGAATTGTTTTAAGACACAGAATGCTTCAGGCCGTACAAGAGGTTCATAATTCAAGGTTCCATAAACAAGAGGCATTTTCAAGTTGCTTTAATGAGAATCCGTCTCTGGTCGCCTTAGGGGATATTAACTCCGTGTTGTGTTGAAGAGGATGTTTGCTGATGAAGTGTACAGGTAGGTGTAATGATGACTGACACACACACACACAACCAAGTCCTTCACTCCTACAAAGACGTTAACGAAGTCCTTCACTCCTACAAGGACGTTAACGAAGTCCTTCACCCCCTACAAAGACGTTAACGAAGTCCTTCAATCCTACAAAGACGTTAACGAAGTCCTTCACTCCTACAAAGACGTTAACGAAGTCCTTCACTCCTACAAAGGCGTTAACCAGGTCCTTCACTCCTACAAAGACGTTAACGAAGTCCTTCAATCCTACAAAGACGTTAACGAAGTCCTTCACTCCTACAAAGGCGTCAACGAAGTCCTTCACTCCTACAAAGACGTTAACCAGGTCCTCCACCCCTACAAAGACGTTAACGAAGTCCTTCACTCCTACAAAGGCGTTAACCAGGTCCTTCATTCCTACAAAGACGTTAACGAAGTCCTTCAACCCTACAAAGACGTTAACGAAGTCCTTCACTCCTACAAGGACGTTAACGAAGTCCTTCACTCTTACAAAGGCGTTAACCAGATCCTTCACTCCTACAAAGACGTTAACGAAGTCCTTCACTCCTACAAAGACGTTACAACGAAGTCCTCACTCCTACAGACGTTAACGTCCTTCACCCTACAAAGACGTTAACGAAGTCCTTCACTCCTACAAGGACGTTAACGAAGTCCTTCACCCTACAAAGGCGTTAAGAACTAGATCCTCTATACCCTTGTTAAAGACGTTAACGAAGTCCTTCCTACAAAGATGTTAATGGAAGTCCTTCTACCTACAAGGACGTTAACGTCCCCACTCCCATAAAGATTAACAAGTCCTTCACCCTACAAGGATACACGAAGTCCTCTACTCCATGTGCCATAAAACCAGATCCTTCAATTCCCAGCAAAGAGTTAACGAAGTCTCAATCCTACAAAGACGTTAACGAAGTCTTCACTCCTACAAAGACGTTAACGAAGTCCTTCACCCTACAAAGACGTTAACGAAGCTCTTCTACCTGCCAAGGACGTTAACGAAGTCCCTTCACTCCTACAAAGACGTTAACGAAGTCCTTTCACTCCTACAAGGACGTTAACGAAGTCCTTCACCCTAAGAAAGGCGTTAACCAGATCCTTCACTCCCTACAAAGACGTTAACGAAGTCCTTCGCTCCACAAAGATGTTAACAAGTCCTTTCACTCCTACAAAGACGCTAACGAAGTCCTTCAATTCTACAAAGACGTTAACGAAGTCCTTCACTCATGACGTTAACGAAGTCCTTCACCCTTGCTAAAAGATCGTTAAATCGTGCTCTACTCCCTACAAGGACGTTAACGAAGTCCTTCTACTCCTACAAAGACGTTAACCAGGTCCTCCACCCCTACAAAGACGTTAACGAAGTCCTCACCTTTACAAAGACGTTAACGAAGTCCTTCAATCCTGGCTAAAGAGTTAACTGATTCTCATCTTTCATTATAAAAAGACGACAAGTAATCAGGTGAGAGAGAGAGAGAGAGAGAGAGAGAGAGAGAGAGAGAGAGAGAGAGAGAGAGAGAGGCCTTCAACACCTATCACTACTCACGTTAATTCTTAAAGGTAAATTTTTATCGTAAGTGATGTTTTAGAAATTTTTTGTCTTAAGATACTCAACTTTTCCCTGAGTACAAAAAAATATGTCCAAAATGGCGTAAAAAATGACCTGAGACTGTAACTAGATACGTTCATTGATGCATAAGTATACTGTGTGTGTACCCAGGCTTGTTTGTGTACGTTAATCAATAAGGACGATAATTTTATTGATTTTTAGTAATGAAATGAGTTTTATCGACTTGTTGGGCTCTATCTGTATTATCAGCTCATCACCAGTCGAGAAGCCCAGCAGTAAGGGTCAGAGAATGACCCTTATGAACGTGTGCTGTATATTCCCTTATAACCAAACGGTATCAAATCAGTTCAGTCCTTTGGGGAAATTTCTACAGGGTCTAAATAAAATGATTTCTGTAACTAATTTATACCAAAAATATTAAAATACAAAACTTGATAGCTAACAATTCTGACCACTAATGACACATTCAGACATAACACTTGACACTGTATTCACCAAAACATTATTTAAAGTAAAACAAAAAAATGCCCATATGATCTAAAATCCTCTTGCTATCTGTTACAAAATGTTCTTAACAACACAATGATTTACTCCAACTACAAGATCCAAACTCCTATTGACTTACGTAATAAATCTGAACTTAGGACAGTCTCCGATACGCCACATAACACTGTATTCCCCCGAACACACACACACAAGCCTATAGAGTCGAAAATCCCATTGGGTCATATAGTTACCGTGAGAAATATGGCTTAGCACTATATGTCCCAAACTTCATAGATTCAAAGGAACAAACACATGAAGAGTTGAAACGTCTATTACTCTCTAAGGTAAAAGTGAACCTTAGTAACATACAACACACTATCTCCCCCCTACAATTTAAGGTCCATAGATAAAACATAACTTATGGAGGAAAATGATATAGCATCTTAAGGCTAAAATAAACCTTAACAACATATTAAGGATATGACGCTAAACACTTTATTCCCCCCCAAATATATAGATTTACACGGTAGAGGTAGAGAGGCGAAAGTCATACTGAGTTAGGTAAGGAGAGTGAGCCTTAGTGAGGGGTGGAGGGAAGGGGGAAGGGGGGGAGGAGTAGGGAGGGAGGGAGGGCAGGGGGTAGAGGAGCTGGTCTTGCGTGATATAGTGATGAAGGGAGAGATAATGTGTCGTCTAATTGACGATTTGACAGAGGCACGTGAGGTGAGCTGATACTGTCTGGGGGGTGGGGGAGGTGAGGAGGGACAGGGAGGGTGAGGAGGGTGAGGTTGAGAGATGGGGCAGCCTGATGCTGTCTGGGGGTGAGGGAGGTGGGGAGGGACAGGGAGGGGTGAGGAGGGAGAGGGTGAGAGATGGGCAGCCTGATGCTGTCTGGGGGTGAGGGAGGGGGTGGGGTGAGATGGGCAGCCTGATGCTGTCTGGGGGGGTGAGGGAGAGTGAGGGTGAAGATGAGCAGCCCTGATACTGTCTGGGGGTGAGGGAGGGGTGAGGTGAGAGATGGGGCAGCCTGATGCTCTAGGGGGTGAGGGAGGGGAGTGAGGGTGTGAGGAGATGAGGGCAGCCCTGTGAACTGTCTGGGGGGGGTGAGGGGAGGGGGGGTGGGGAGGGACAGGGGAGGTTGAGGGAGAGGGAGTGTGAGGTGAAGAGCGGCCTGATGCTGTCTGGGGGTGGGGTGAGGGAGGGAGTGAGGGTGAGAGATGGGGCCTGATGCTGTCTGGGGGTGAGGGGAGGGAGTGGGGAGGGCAGGGAGGTTGAGAGGAGGGTGAGGGTGAAGGCAGCCTGATGCTGTCTGGGGGGTGGGGAGGGAGTGGGGAGGGAAGGGGAGGTTGTGAGGGAGGGTGAGGGTGGGGCAGCCCTGATGCTGTCTACAGGGGGGAGGTGAGGGAGGGTGAGGGGAGAGATGGGGCAGCCCTGATCTGTCTGGGGGGGGTGAGGGAGGGAGTGGGGTGAGAGATGGAGGCAGCCTGATGCCTGTGTTGGGAGGTGAGGAGGGACAGGGAGGGGTGAGGGAGGAGTGAGGGTGAGAGATGGGGCAGCCTGATGCTGTCTAGGGGGTGAGGAGGGAGTGGGAGGTGAGAGATGGGGCAGCCCTGATGCACTGTCTGGGGTGGGGAGGGGTGAGGGGGTGGTGGGCAGCCCTGATGCTGTCTAGGGAGGGTGAGGGAGGGGTGAGGGTGAGAGATGGGGCAGCCTGATGCTGTCTGGGGGGGTGGGGAGGTGGTGGGGATGGGGGCAGCCTGATGCTGTCTGGGGGGGGTGAGGGAGGGGGAGTGAGGGGTGAGAGAGCAGCCTGATGCTGTCTAGGGGGGTGGGGAGAGAGTGAGGGTGAGAGATGGGGTGGCCTGATCACTGTCTAGGGAGGGTGAGGGAGGTGAGGAGTGAGGGAGGGTGAAGAGGCAGCCTGATGACTGTCTAGGGAGGGTGGGGAGAGTGAGGAGGGACTGGGAGGTTGAGGAGGTAGGGGTGAAGGCAGCCTGATGCCTAGGGAGGGTGAGGGAGAGTGGGGAGGGACAGGGGAGGTTGGGGGAGGGTGAGGGGTGAAGAGGCAGCCTGATGCTGTCTGGGGGGTGAGGGAGGGTGAGGGTGAGAGATGGGGCAGCCTGATGCTGTCTGGGGGGTGGGGAGAGGTGAGGGAGGGACAGGGAGGTTGAGGAGAGTGAGGTGAAGGCAGCCCTGATGCTGTCTGGGGGGGGGTGAGGGAGAGTAAAGGGAGGACAGGGAGGGTGAAGGGGCAGCCTGATGCTGTCTAGGGGGGTGAGGGGAGGTGGGGAGGGACAGGGGGAGGGTGAGGGGAGGGGTGAGGGGTGAGGCAGCCCTATAGTGTCTAGAGGTTGAGGAGTGAGGAGGAGGGACTGGGAGGTGAGGAGGGTGAGGGGTGAAGAGGCAGCCCTGATGCTGTCTAGGGAGGGTGAGGGAGAGTGAGGGAGGGACTGGGGAGGTTGAGGGATGGAGTGAGGGTGTGAGGCAGCCCTGATACTGTCTAGGGAGGTGGGGAGAGTAAGGAGGAGGACAGGGAGGGTGAAAGAGGCAGCCCTGATGCTGTCTGGGGAGGGTGAGGGAGAGTGAGAGGACTGGGAGGTTGAGGGAGGGGTGAGGGTGAAGGAGGCAGCCCTGATGCTGTCTGGGGAGGGTGAGGGGAGAGTGAGGATGATGAAATTCTATGTGTGATGTTGGAGGGAGGAGAGGGTGGAGGAAGGAGGAAGGGAAGGAGGAGGAGGAAGGAGGAGGAGGAGGAGGAGGAAGGAGGAGGAGGAAGGAGGAAGGAAGGAGAGGAGGGAGGAAGAAGGAAGGAAGAGGGAGGATGATCAAGGGGAAGATGTGAGAGGAGAGAAGGGATGGTGTAGGAGGGTAGAGATGGGTTGAAAACAGAGGTTGAAGAAGAGAATAGAGGTGGCCTGACACAAGGAAGAGGCTGATAAGAATCAAGAAATCCTGTGATGATATGCAGATTAACGATGTGGAGGAGGTGATGAAGGTGACTGGATAAGGCAGGGTGATAAGAGAGAGAGAGAGTGAGAGGCGATGGTGAGATAGAGATGGGGAGGAGAGTGAGAGCGTTGGAGAGATGCTGATAGGCGACGAGGGGAGATGTAGAATAAAGAGAGTTCTCGTGATATCACCATATTATTGACGTATTTCAGCACCTAGATTCCCTTATTTAACTCATACTTTTGTCTTTGTCTCACGCAACCCTAGCCTGACTTCCTGGCCTGGCTGGCCTATCCTGACACCTAGCCAGGCCTGGCTAACCTAGCCAAAGGCTACCTGGCTAACCTACAGCCTAACCTTAAGGCCTAGCCTGGCCTAACCTAACTCTAGCAAGCCTGGCCTGGCCTAGCCTGGCAGAGCCCTGGCACAGCAAGCCTGACACAACCTGTACAACCTATATATTAAAGTATAAGCCAGGGCAATGAGGAGTACCAGTAAGTCAAATTGTAACTATCATTACTCACTCTTTTACATTCCTCTTGCTAATTTGCTTATGAAAGGTGTTCGTTACCTGTATTAATATTGCTAACATCTCGGGGAAATTCTTTAAGTATGAAAAAAGATATATATATATATTTTTTGGGTTGGGAGCGTGGATTCTGCATAGATATGTTGACAGACAGACGACAGACAGACAGACAGACAGACAGACAGACAGATTGACAGACACACAGAGCAGACAGGCAGGCAGACAGACGAACGGACACAGACAGACCGACAGACAGGCAGGCAGGCAGACGAACAGACAGACAGACAGACAGACAGACGGACAGGCGGAGACAGACAGACAGACAGATAGACAGACAGACAGACAGACTACAGACGAAGAGCAGACAGGCGAGGCAGACAGACTAAACTAGCCACAGACAGACAAGAAATTCGGTAAGCATAGACGGTCACTCAAACATACATAACGGAGAGAGAGACGGAAAAAACCCACATTGTTAGAATCATATTACAGGCCACAAAACCAGACTGACGAAGCAAACAGACAGACACCTCCCCTCCGTGGTCTAGATATTGGTGATATCGGGTCAGGTTTAACTAAAGTCTATCTCAAGTTGGGTATTGTAAGTTAAGTTCAGCAAGTTCATTTACTTGTCTTGTACAGACTTGTGACTGTGTTAGTGTGTGTGTGTGTGTGTGTGTGTGTGACTATGTGTGTGTGTGTGTGTGTTGGAGAAAAGAAGAAATTTTCTTGCCATCCTTTAGGTTATCTCTCTCAGGGAGATGGCCTTATCACCGTCAATAAGCTTCATTGCTACTCTTATGGATTTGTCTGGTGTGTGTGTGTGTGTGTGTGTGTGTGTGTGTGTGTGTGTGTGTGTGTGTTTGATTATTCATTATGTTTTGTATTTGGAAAGTTAAATCAGGGTCACCAACCATCATGACATCACGAGTCAGGGGTCACCCCGCCTCTTGACTTTGCAGATCAGAGGTCACCATTCACCATATCTTGACGTCTGGTCAGGAGTCACCAAGCCATCATGACGTCTGGGTCAGGGGTCCTACCATCTTGACGCGTCTGAGTCAGGGGTCACCAACCATCTTGAAGTCACAGGTCAGGAGGTCACCAACCATATGACGTTACGGAACAGGTTACAGCTGAGAGGCCACGGCAGGGTTGAGCTTACACCGCTCAGAGTGAGTCTGGCTAATCTTAAATCTCATTAACATACTAATTAAGCCTAATGGCACTCGGGTGACACATATATGTTTGTCACAGTGCCACATGTGCTGGGCTATATATGTGCTTAAAGTGACACACACACATATATACTGTATATAGAGATTGTCAGATGTTGCCTGCCCTCTCTCTCTCTCTCTCTCTCTCTCTCTCTCTCTCTCCTTTTCGTCTTCGTGTCACCAGGTAGGTTGAGCGGTGCGACCATCAAATAGTACCTTGATTAGTTCCCGTCATTTTCTTACCGTCGGTATGCCTCTTCAAGGATTTAGAGAGAATAACTCTCAGATCTCCCTTCATTACACGGGCTTAGAGACACACCAGAGATCTACTTAAGTTATGTCTCTCCTGTTTACATGAGCATCACGATACACTGAGAGACAGTTTATCTCTTATCTTTTCTATCCTTCTTATATTTATCTTTGTCATCATTACTAAATCTGCCTATTATCTTTTTTTCCTTATCATCTATAACCTTTTTTATTTAATCTATTCCTTCTATTTCTTTCTTGCGTCATTCTATTGGCTTTTATTAGTATTTATCAAACTTACACCTAACGTCACACTTACACACTAACATGCCCTCGGCACCTTACACACTAACGGCATTTACACCTCGCGCCACTAGCAGCATTTACCTCAGCACACTTACACACTAACAGCACATTACACCTCTAGCACTTACACTCGACTTACACACTCGACACATTTACACACCTAACGACCCTTACACCTCGTGCTCTTACACTCTGGCATTTACACCTCGGCATTTACACTCATTGCCCTCACGGAACATTTACATTCACGGCACACTTACACACGACACTTACACACTAACGACACACTTTACACTCAGCACACTTACACACTAATAACAGCACTTACCTTTTACAGCGCTTCACTCGGCTCACTTGCACCTCACGACACCTAACTGCCACACTTACACACTCGGCACACTTACCTCAGCACGCAGCACATTTACACTCTCTGCACACACTCGTGTTACAACTCATGCCACCTCTGCACACTTACACTAACTTTGCCTGCAGCACCCTCGTGCCCACCTGGACATACCTCACGGCATACACCTCGGCACTTACGCTTGGCACGCCCTCTGACACCTTACACTCTGGCTTACACACCCGACACATATACACTCTTGTGGCTTGTCACTCCCTTACTTACGGCTTGACAGCCTAAGCTTACAGATCACGATACTTACTTACACACCAACACCTTACACTTCCTAACTTTTGTACATAATATATGTCATTAATTAACAGAGCCTTCTTTCATCTTATTTCTCCACTTGGAGATGAATACTCTAATTGCCTTGTTAATGAGGGTTAAATTAGTCATTAAAACAATTTCATTGACTTGTCTTTATTGAGATTTTCCTCTTTTAAGATTGGGTCAGTTTTTTAATTTATTGTTTTGTTTACTGTGTTTGTTTTATATTTTGTATATTTTTTTTTTTTGTGTATGTGTTTTTTTGTGATTTTTGTTTGGCGTTTTGTAAGTAAGAGGTTTGTGTGTGTGTGTGTGTGTGTGTGTGTGTGAAAATTTTTGTGTGTGTGTGTGTATTTATTTTTGGGTTGTATTTACTGCATCATACTATTTCCTTCTATTCTTCCGGCTCCTCATCTTCCTCTCTCTCCTCCTCTCGCTTTCTCTACTCTTTTTTCGTTATTCTCTCTCGTCTTCCCTCCTTCTTCTTTTTCTTCTATCATTCTCTTCTATTTTTTCTCATTCTTCTCAATCTCATCTTCTTTACCTCCACCTCCTTCTCCTCATCTCTCCTCCTCCGCTTCATTATCTGTCGTCATCATTAGTCAAGTCTTCATTTAATTGTCTTTCAGTAAAATTCATTTATCGTAATTTTTTTTAATTTTCTCGTAATAACGTAAATTCACTGAACTGTAAATTAACTGTATCTAAAGCTTTATTTAAGATAGCTCTGTAAAGCTTAGTTAGCTTTATCCTCAAAGCTTAGCTAAATTGGCTGTATCTAAGCTTCATTAAATTAGCTGAGAGAGAGGAGACGTATACAACTATGTCAAAATAGTCTTAGCATGTTTTGTCGCCATCTTTGTCTCTTAGTTTGGCGAATCCAGATTAAACTTGGCTGGAATTTTCTTATGATCTGGTGAGATCAGAGGAGAGACGTATGTTGAGACGGATGTGTGGTTGTGAACAGGTTGAGACGAAGCGTGGTTGAGGGGCTGACAGAAGAAACGTGGAGTTGAACTGGCATTTTGTGAATAATGGAAGAACAATATTATAGCAACAACAACAATAGCAAGAATAAAAAAAAAGCAGCAAAACAAGAAAATCAACGACCAAACATCAAGTATATAGAAATCGCAACAAACAATAAGCAACAACCTGAAACAAACGGGAAGGAGATAGAAAGAATTTTGATGATAGTTCAGGGGTGAGAGAAATTACCGTTTATAAAAGAGCAAGGACAAAATGGCAGGAGGCCGATGGTTTGCAGAAGAATATTTTGACTCATCGGCCATTGCAGACTGAGCAGTTAACCCTTTAAAAAAATGTCAGTTTTGCTACTAAATGTAAAGATTCGTACGTAATAATCTCTTAGGGGATTTGGGAATACGTACTTTACTTGATTCTGAGGATGAGATGGGGACAAATTAGGTCAAGGTTGTGTTATGACTCGGCGTGTCTGTTAGATACTTTCATATACCAGCCTCTCTCTCTCTCTCTCTCTTTTCTCTCTTTATCTCTCTCTTTGAGACAATTCAGACTCATGTTATCAGGTATGCTAAGTTAATTCCTCTCTCTGATAGATAAGAGGGAGGTTGTCTATTGATTGATGTGTGCAGGGGAAGTGTGAAATGGTGTGGGGAGGATGGTTTGATCTGTGGGAGCTAGGTGTGTGTGGGGAGGTGTGTGGTGGGAAGGGTGTGTGTGGGGAGGAGAGTGTGTTGGTTGGGGAGGAGGGTGTGTGGTGGGGGGGGAGGGAGGGTGTGTGGTGGGGAGAGGGGGTGTGTGTGGTGAGGGAGGGGGGAGGTGTGTGTTGGGGAGGAGGGAGTGTGCTGGTGGGGAAGGTGTGGGGTGTGAATGGTGGGGAGGTAGGGTGTGTGGTGGGGAGGAGTGTGTGGGTGGGGAGGTTGTGTGGTGGGGAGGAGGGTGGTGTGTGGTGGGGAGAGGTGTGTGGTGGGGTGAGGGTGTGGTGGGGAGGGAGGGGTGTGGTGGGGGAGGGATGAGTGTGTGGTGGGGAGGGAGGGTGTGGGTGGGAGGGTGTGTGGTGGGGAGGGAGGGGAGTGGTGTGTGGGGAGGGGGTGGGGGAGGTGTGTGTGGGGAGGAGGGTGTGTGGTGGGGAGTGTGTGGGGTGGGGAGGGAGGGGTGTGGTGGGGAGGGAGGGGAGGGTGTGGTGGGGGAGGTGTGTGTGTGTGGTGGGGGAGGAGGGTGTGTGTGGTGTGGGGAGGAGGGGTGTGTGTGTGGTGGGGAGGGTGGGGGTGTGTGTGGTGGGGGTGGGGGAGTGCCCGTGGTGGGGGGAGGGGTGTGTGTGGTGGGGAGGAGGGTATTGTGGTGGGGAGAGAGGGAGTCTGTGGTGGTGAGGAGGGAGTGTGTGTGTGAGTGGGGAGGAGGGCTGTGCCGGTGGGGAGGAGGGAATCCTCTGTGAGGAAAGGATCTTGGTTGTGTGTATAATCCTCTCTCTTTCACTTTCTCAGTCTTCTTTCATATATCTCTGTTTATCTATCTCTCCTCTTTCTTACTCTTCACCACTTCTCCTTTTTCTCTCAAATTCCTACCTCTTATCTTTCATAGCAGCCCTCCCCTTCAATTCCATTACCTTATTTTTTTTTTACATTTTCCTTTGCATCATTCTCTCTCTCTCTCTCTCCTCTCTCTCCTCTCTCTCTCATTTGGTGTTGTTGCTAAATTAATTCTTTGCTGACATCAGGACCTATGAATACCAATCAACACTGAACCTTCACAACAGGAGCTTTACTGAGAATGTAGGGCACAAGCAACGTGGAAGAGTTGCTACCAACCCATTATACGATTATGGTAATTATATATTTAATTTTGGCTACAACTAAACTCAATGTTTTATAATTGTTTTGACATGTTTTATTTTATTTAATTACTAGCCAACGTACGGGTATCAGGATAAAAGTATTCATTAAGCTATGATCATAGCCGGCTAAACTAAAAACTTCCTCAAACCCCTTTAAAACTAATCTACTATACCAGAGCTCTACACTCCTTAACTTCTTTAACCCTAACCTAACCCCCACGTAACAGAAGCGGTCGTCGAAGATCATTCAGCCAGCTCGCTAAAACTCGGACTTTTCAAGCACTTTCTTACTATTAAGTTACTGAATTTAGCTGATGTGGTTGGTACGTAGTGAGCTCTTGTGTCCCTTATACTGAAAGAAAGAGAGGTCTGACTGGCTAACTAACCAACAGAGAGAATTTTTTCCTCCACGCCCCCGGCCCCGATTCCTCTACCGGTCGTGGTGGCTGCACCTGGCTTTGCTAACTCATAAGGAAAGTACCATCCTACTTATCAGCATGGATTTTATGTCTCAGCTATGAATGGCAACACTAAAGGTTTTCAAGTTATAGCTTTTCAATATAGATACTACCATTTGAAATATCCTCTAGGGGTACGAATGTAAATATCCATGTTTAGCTTTATGCAGCTAACATTATTTACCGTCATTATATTTGTGAAAAGGGTTAACGATTTAGCTATAATACATAAGCTAAATCACACATGAGAAACAATATATGCATAATCAGCTAAATCTCTTAACGTACGTCTGACATAATATACAGCTAAAACTGGTCCAAGCCAGCTAAGAAATGAACAATTACATGCGGCAACTCGGTATAATAAATAAGCAAAATCAGGCTATAAAACGAACTTCATTACTTATAAAATCTTGAAAACAGTCAAGCCATCATATGAAACCTTCCGTCTAATATTACTGTCTCATGCAGCTAAGAGGGTCTGTTTTTAATGAGCTATAAAACAAGCAGCGCTCTAAATTCTAACAAACTGTATCCACAGCTACAAAATCTTTACATATACAGTTGGGAATGTGTCTTGCTAAACCTATAATATCACACAGGTAAAAATTTCAGAGTCACACTCGAGAATAAATATCTGTGACACAATAATTCTAATATTCTCCTGCGTGTTTACTTTCGGTCCGCTCACATGTATGCATTGACTGGGAAGGCTGACTCCTCCTGTGTACTAACTCCCTCAGAGACACGTGTTATAGTATTTATTGCCTTAACATTTGTGACAATTCTTGTCACGGTTATTTTGGTTGGTCCAGGGAATGTTCAATTTCTAGACCAAGGTGAATCTGTTCTGGCATTTTATGTGGCCAGAGAGAGGAAAGAGAGAGAGAAAGGTACTACCATACACACATTTCTGGCTGAAGCAAGATGCAGCTGAAGAAGCCAAATAGTCTGTATCTTCACTTACATATTCAGAACGCCTAGCAATTATTTAATTCCGGCGACAAGAGGTATAAATATCTGACAGAAGGCAGCTCGGGGTCCTTCTGAATAACTTTCTACGTCTTGCTCATAAACCGCTTGGATGAGACGTCTGCCTGGCAAGCAGGTTTTCCTCTTGTTTGCCTTTTCTTTACGTTTTCCTGTAACTCTTTTCTGCTGCGTTCTGGCGGAAGAAAGATAATGTTGTTATTATTATTATTGTATTAATGCCTGTGCTTTAGTCTGTTCTTGTTTATTCTTCATCTGTTGCTAACGTCAACTGTGACTTTGGCAGAGACACCCTCAATATAACCAATTGACAAACATAAATTACCAAGCCACTGCAGTTGACAAGACGATGTTAAGAGCTTGGGCCCACCTTATACCAGATCAGAGAGTCAAACTCTTCATCCTTTAACTTTGTTGACGACCCAGAAGGAAATGACGAACCTAAAGAAATACGCGCCGCAAAACATACCAATAACCACCAACTACGGCCACAAAAATATCCTATCATTTTCTACCTTGCCCCAGAATATTGTCTGCCTAACCCTCGTACGACCTTCTCAGCTTACTGTACTAAACATAAAGTAACACCAAGGCTACTGTAGGTGTGTTCTAGACTTTACCTAATTTAGCGCTGAATGAGCTCTTGTAAATATTTATTTGCTGCTGCATTAGAAATAGACTTAAGACGTCGCTGTAAAATAACTGTCAAACCTGCTTTAAGAGCGACTTACTTACTAAATTATATACCCTGTAGTTTAATGAAAAAATAAATAAAAATTTCATTTATAAATATTTCAAGCTGGATTACATAACACCTGTACAGTTTCTACCAGACAAGTTCTTAATCAGCTTACTGATGAAAACACATAATGCCCATTAGCTCATTCCTCAAAATAGCGAATTATGAAAATGTACTTTGAAAGCATTTTTAACAAAAACTCGACTCATATGGGGAGATATAACAGTGCTTGTTGAGCGTCTGCTCGGCATCTCTTCCTTTGTTTGTCGTCCGTATCTATTTCAAGTTTGTTAATCAATTTCTCACCTATTTTTTCAAGGGAACTTTACGATATATTGCCCAAATGGTGGCTCAGTGACTGCGTCAGAACTTCATTTCCTTCTTTGTGGCTCGAGGTGGTGGAGGAGAAACCTCAGTAGTGTAGAGAGAAACCTCAATGGTGGAAGGGAGGTACTCAGTAGTGGAGGAGAAGAGCCTCAGTGGTGGAGGAGAGAGCCTCCAGTGGCTGAGGAAAGGCACTCCCGGTGCCCGGCGAGGGAAAAGCCCTCAATGCTCTGGTGGAGAGAAACTCAGTGCGGAAGGGAAACCTCAGTGTTGGTGGGGAAGGCCTCCCAGTGCTGGAGAGCCTCAGTGTGGAGGGAAGGCACTCAGTGCCGGAGAGAGCCTCAGTGGTGGAGAGGAAACCTCAAGTGCCGGAGGAGAGCCTCCAGTGAGGGTGGAGGAGGCACTCAGTGCTTGGGAGAGAGCCTCAGTGAGGGAGGAGAGAGCCTCAGTGCCGGAGGAGAGCCTCAGTGGTGGAGAAACCTCAGTGCCGGAGGAGGAAGCTCAGTGGTGAAAGGCCTCAGAGCTGGAGGAGAGGAGGCCTCAGTGGTGGAGAACCTCAGTGCCGGAGGAGCCTCAGTGCCGGAGGAGGCCTCGGTGTGTGTGGAAGGCCTCAGTGCCGGAGGGAGAGAGCCTCAGTGGTGGGGGAGAGCCTCTGTGCGGAGGAGAGAGCCTCCAGTGGTGGAGAAGGAGCCTCGGTGCCCGGAGGAGAGCCCTCAGTGGTGGAGGAGAAAGCCCTCTAATTGCAGGAGGGAAGGCCTCCAGTGGTGGAGAAGGCCTCAGTGCCAGAGGAGAGCCTCCAGTGGTGGAGAAGAGCCTCAGTGGTGGAGGAGAGGGCCTCCAGTGTGGTGGAAAGAGCCTCAGTAGTGGAGGGAAAGGCACTCAGTGGTGGAGGAGAGGGAGGCCTCAGTGGTGGAGGAGAGAGCCTCTGGAGAAGAGCCTCGTCTGTGGCCTCAGTGCCGGAGGAGAGAGCCTCGGTGGTGGAGGAAGAGCCTCAAGTGCCGAGAGGAGAGCCTCCAGTGTGTTGGAGGAGAGCCTCCCAGTGCCAGAGGAAAAGCCTCAGTGGTGGAGGAGAGAGCCTCAGTGCCGGGAGGGAGAGCCTGGTGGTGGAGGAAGGCCTCAGTGCCGGAGAAAGCCTCAGTGGTGGAGGAGAAGAGGCACTCCTTCCCGGAGGGAGGAAACTCAGTGGTGGAGAGAGAGCCTCAGTGCCAGGAGAGAGCCTCAGTGGTGTAGAGAGGAGAGCCTCAGTGCAGAGGAAAGGCCTCGCTGGTGGAGGAGAGAGCCTCCGGTGCCCGGAGAAGCCTCAATGGCTGGGAGAGAGCCTCAGTGCCGGAGGAAGAGCCTCAGTGTGTTGAGGAGAGCCTCAGGCTGCCGGGCAAAAACCCCTCAGTGGTGGAGGAGAGAGCCTCCAGTGCCGGAGGGGGCCTCCAGTGGTGGAGAAAGCCTCAGTGCCGGAGAGAGCCTCAGTGGTGGAAGGGAGAAGCCTCAGTGCCGGAGAGGAAGAGCCTCAAGCCATGGTGGAGGAAAGCCTCAGTAATGCAGAAAAGCCCCTCAGTAATTAGAGAGAGCCTCAGTGGTGGAGGAGAGAGCTACTCAGTGGTGGAGAGAAACCTCAGTGCCGGAGGAGAGCACTCAGTGGTGGAGGGAGAAACCTCAATGGTGGAGGAAAACTCAGTAGTGCTGGAGGAAGAGCCTCAGTGGTGGAGAGAAACCTCTAAACCTGAGAGAGAGCACCTCAGTCTGTGGAGGAGGAGCCTCAGTGGTGGAGGAGAGGAGGCCTCAATGGTGGAGAGCCACCTCAGTGCCGGAGGAGCCTCAGTGTGTTGGAGGAGAGCCTCGGTGGTGGAGGAGAGCCTCAGTGCCAGAGGAGAGCCTCAGTGCTGGAGGAGGCCTCCAGTGGGGTGGAGGAGAGAGCCTCCCAGTGTGAGCGAGAGAAAACACCTCAGTGGTGGAAAGAAAGAGCACTCGGTGCTGGGAGGAAGGCCTCAGTGATACCATGCTGTATATACTAATATTTACCCCCACCATTACTGAACACCAGGTGCTGAAATCTCTGACACATCTGTGACACAGATCTTATCACTACTATTATTCCCATCTTACGACACAGATCTTATACTGCACCAACACCATTCCTGACACACCCATCTTACCGACACAGAATCTATATACACCTGATACCATTCACCAACACATCCACCATACAGATCCTTTATACTGCACTATTTCTGCATTGCAACACATCTGCCACGACACAAGATCTTATACTACACCTGACACCATTCACAACACATCTGCCACCAAACACCCAGATCTTATCTACACACAATACCGTTTACCAATACATCTGCCACACGACACAGATCTTATACTACTGACACTATTCCTGACACATCTGCCACGACACAGATCTTATACACCTGACTTCATTCACAGCACATCTGCTTGACACGAATCATACTTTTTGACACCATTCTAACTATCTGACACACGACACAGATCTTCATAGTACACCTGACACCATTTCACAACATCTGCCACACGACACAGATCTTCCCCACCTGCACTATTTGCCATTCACCAGCTTGCATCCTGACGCGACACAAGATCATATAGTGCACCTGACATATTCCTGCAACCATCTGCTTACATTTAGTCTTATACTGCACCTGACTGCATTCACAACATCTGCCACACGACACAGATCTTATACTACACCTGACACCACGCTTCCAACACTCTGCCACACGACACAGATCTTATACTGCACACAACACCACATTCCTGACATCTACCACACGACACAGATCTTACCTGCACTGGCTATTCACAAGCACATCTGCTGCAAGACTGAATCACCCCATGCTACCTGACACCATTCTGACACATCTCCTTACTACGACATATAGATCTTATACTACACTGACACTATTCACCAGCACATACCGACCTGATCTTATACTACACAACACCATTCACAAGCTTATCTACCAAAACACAGATCTTATACTACCTGACACCATTTCACAAGCACATCTGCCACGACATAGATCTTATACTGACTTTACCATTCCTAACACATCTCTACACCGACTTACGAATCTCCTGCAATGCCGTATTTCTA
>NW_024719286.1:0-6465 GCF_018991925.1 Homarus americanus
CTATATAAATTGTAATAGAAATAATTTATATGCTGGAGGCCAAAGGTGTTTTAAATACCTGTGCAAAATAAACAACACCTGAGGTTGAGATTACCTGTACTGAAACACTTGGTCCTTAATTAACACACCTGAGGGTAAACTAATTGATCTGATTTGGATACTTAATAGATAGAGGATAGACCGAGACAGACTGATAGGTAGAGGATAGACTGAGATAGACAGATAGGTAGAGGATAGACTGACATAGATAAAGGCTAAACTGATATAGATAGAAGCTAAACTAAGATAGATAAAAGATAATAATAATAATAATAAGAACTTTAATGAAAGCTTGAATAACAAAAAAACAAAAACAACAAAAACAATTCACAAAGACGCCCTCAAGGCCACGGTATAAAGCGACGCCACATAAGGTGGACGGCGCCACAGTTGAGAAGGTCGGGCTGGGGGACGTCAAACTGGTACCTTATGTGTAACAAGTCGAGGAATTGGTTCCCGGTTCTCCTGATGAAGTATTCTCTATTGTTTTTATCCTGTAGGAGGGTATTGGTGTAGCGACATACATCCTGTTCGTCTATCACCTCAAACACAAATGTGCTGATGGTAAGCAACACAAGCACAACTGTTGGGAGCTTGTCC
This sequence comes from Homarus americanus, assembly GCF_018991925.1. Taxonomy (NCBI): domain Eukaryota; kingdom Metazoa; phylum Arthropoda; class Malacostraca; order Decapoda; family Nephropidae; genus Homarus; species Homarus americanus. Next base: position 640 of record NW_024719286.1, read on the forward strand.
TCTGCTTCTCACTGGCAATGTCCTCCATTGCTTCTCCCTTTTCTTCAATATCCTTCTCTTCTCCCTTTTCTTCAATGTCCTCCTCTACTTCTCCCTTTTCTTCAATGTCCTTCACTACTTCTCCCTTTTCTTCAGCATCCTGCTCAACTTCTCCCTTTCCAGCACGTTCCACCGGTGCTTCTATAACACGGGTTTTATGATGGTCAACAAACTTTGCGAGTATACCAATGGCCTCATCTACTTTCCCCCTTCTAGCATGTTCCACCGGTTTTTCTATAACAGGGGTTTTATTTTGGCCAGTTATCTTTGTGAGTCTATCAATGACCTGATCTAAATTGGGTCTGAACTCAGTATCAAACTCGAGCATCGCCTTACAAAGTTTATAAACCGGTGTGGAGTAAGTGTGGAGGACCCTGTCGAATGTTTGCTTCATCGTCCAGCCGAGGGAGTACACGTCACCGATGTAATTACAAGGCAGCCCGTTATACAAGCCTCTGATGACGTTCGGGTGGTCCTGTTGTCTCATTTCAGGGTAGTGTAGACGGCCTCCTAGTGGGGTCGCATACTCAAAATAGATAAAATGTATATTGATGTCCAAATATATACCGAGCAGTAGTCAACAACGATGGACTTTTCTTCTTGTAAATTGTTGTGAATTATGGCCTGGAGTGAAGTTCTTTTTAACTGTAAAGCGACAGCAAGATATACCTCAGTAGGGATTTTCATTAGCGAGTGGATGCTCACTATTATATCCCCAGACAAACCCCGGGGCACTATTCCATTATAAACATGGGAAGGCCGACAAGTTTTAACAGAAGATGAGGCGCTCACCGCCCGCACCGTTGGCGATGTGTAAACAATCACATTCTCGGGACACCTCCGAAAGACTAGTGCCTATTTTACACAGTGCTTATTTGCCTTCATGGACAAGTTCATACATATTCGATGACGAATTACCACCAATATACTTCACATGTTGGCCCAGACTCACCTGAGGAATGGGCACCTCAGTCATTGCCTCTTGGTGGAACTCTGATACTCTCATAAAATTTTCAAGACGAGCCATAGTGATAATTTGGTGTACAAACCAATAATATTAATAATAATAATAATCGTTCACAGATCTGCTACCAGGTGTGGTGATAAAATTATAAACAGGTTGGAACACCTTTATGGTGGTGGTGTAGTGGTGTTATTATTGTGGTGGAATTGAAGTGTTATTGTAGTCGTGATATTGTTGTTGCAATGGTGTTACAGTTGTGGTGTTATTGTTGCTGTAGTGGTGTTACAGTTGTGGTGTTATTGTTATGGTGTTATTGTTGTTGTAGTGGTGTTACAGTTGTGGTCTTATTGTTGCTGTAGTGGTGTTACAGTTGTGGTGTTACTGTTATGGTGTTATTGTTGTTGTAGTGGTGTTACAGTTGTGGTGTTACAGTTGTGGTGTTACTGTTATGGTGTTATTGTTGCTGTAATGGTGTTACAGTTGTGGTGTTACAGTTGTGGTGTTATTGTCGTTGTAGTGGTGTTACAGTTGTGGTGTTATTGTTATGGTGTTATTGTAGTTGTAGTTGTGTTACAGTTGTGGTGTTATTGTTATGGTGTTATTGTTGTTGTAGTGGTGTTACAGTTGTGGTGTTATTGTTATGGTGTTATTGTTGTTGTAGTGGTGTTACATTTGTGGTGTTATTATTATGGTGTAATTGTTGTTGTAGTGGTGTTACAGTTGTGGTGTTATTGTTATGGTGTTATTGTAGTTGTAGTTGTGTTACAGTTGTGGTGTTATTGTTATGGTGTTATTGTAGTTGTAGTGGTGTTACAGTTGTGGTGTTATTGTTATGGTGTTACTGTTGTTGTAGTTGTGTTACAGTTGTGGTGTTATTGTAGTGGTGTTATTGTAGTGGTGTTATTGTGGTGGTGCTATTGTAGTGGTGTTACTATTGTGGTGTTATTGTTGTTGTAGTGGTGTTACAGTTGTGGTGTTATTGTTATGGTGTTATTGTTGTTGTAGTGGTGTTACAGTTGTGGTGTTATTGTTATGGTGTTATTGTTGTTGTAGTGGTGTTACAGTTGTGGTATTATTGTAGGGGTGTTATTGTAGTGGTGATATTGTTGTTGCAGTGGTGTTACATTGGTGGTGATATTGTTGTTGTAGTGATGTTACAGTTGTGGTGTTATTGTAGTGGTGTTATTGCAGTAGTGTTATTGTAGTGGTGCTATTGTAGTGGTGATAGTGTTGTTGCAATGGTGTTACAGTTGTGGTGTTATTGTAGTGGTGTTACAGTTGTGGTGTTATTGTAGTGGTGTTATTGTTGTTGTAGTGGTATTACAGTTGTGGTGTTATTGTACTAGTGTTATTGTACTGGTGATAGTGTTGTTGCAATGGTGTTACAGTTGTGGTGTTATTGTTGTGGTGTTATCTTAGTGGTGTTACAGTTGTGGTGTTATTGTAGTGGTGTTATTGTTGTTGTAGTGGTGTTACAGTTGTGGTGTTATTGTTGTTATAGTGGTGTTACAGTTGTGGTGTTATTGTAGTGGTGTTATTGTTGTTCTAGTGGTGTTACAGTTGTGGTGTTATTGTTGTTGTAGTGGTATTACAGTTGTGGTGTTATTTTAGTGGTGTTATTGTAGTGGTGTTACACTTGTGTTGTTATTATAGTGGTGTTATTGTTGTGGTGGTATTGTAGTGGTGTTACAGTTGTGGTGTTATTGTTGTGGTGTCAGTGTAGTGGTGGTACTGCAGTGGTGTTACAGTTGTGGTGTTGTTGTTGTGGTGTTACAATTGTGTTATTATTATAGTTGTGTTAATGTTGTGGTGTTATTGTTGTGGTGGTATTATAGTGGTGTTATTTTTGTAGTGTTATTGTAGTGGTGTTCTTGTTGTGGTGTTTTTATTGTGGTGTTATTGTTGTGGTGTTATTGTCGTGTTGTTATTGTTTTGGTGTTATTGTAGCGGTGTTACTGTAGTGGTGATATTGTTGTGGTGTTATTATTGTGGTGTTATTGTCGTGTTGTTATTGTTGTGGTGTTACAGTTGTGGTATTATTGTAGTGGTGTTATTGCTGTGGTGTTATTGTAGTGGTGTTATTTTAGCGGTGTTATTGTTGTGGTGTAATTGTTGTGGTGTTATTGTAGTGGTGTTATTGTTGTGGTGTTATTGTAGCGGTGTTATTGCAGTGGTGATATTGTTGTTGTTGTGTTACAGTTGTGGTGTTACTGTATTGGTGATATTATTGTAGTGGTGTATATATATGACTGTACCTTCGTTAGTGTGTGTGTGTGTGTGTGGTGTGTGTGTGTGTGTGTGTGGGTGTGTGGGTGTGTGTAATAATAATAATAATAAACGGTTTATTAAGAGTTGCAACTATATAAATTGTAATAGAAATAATTTATATGCTGGAGGCCAAAGGTGTTTTAAATACCTGTGCAAAATAAACAACACCTGAGGTTGAGATTACCTGTACTGAAACACTTGGTCCTTAATTAACACACCTGAGGGTAAACTAATTGATCTGATTTGGATACTTGATAGATAGAGGATAGACCGAGACAGACTGATGGGTAGAGGATAGACTGAGATAGACAGATAGACTGATAGGTAGAGGATAGACTGACATAGATAAAGGCTAAACTGATATAGATAGAAGCTAAACTAAGATAGATAAAAGATAATAATAATAATAATAAGAACTTTAATGAAAGCTTAAATAACAAAAAACAAAAACAACAAAAACAATTCACAAAGACGCCCTCAAGGCCACGGTATAAAGCGACGCCACATAAGGTGGACGGCGCCACAGTTGAGAAGGTCGGGCTGGGGGACGTCAAACTGGTACCTTATGTGTAACAAGTCGAGGAATTGGTTCCCGGTTCTCCTGATGAAGTATTCTCTATTGTTTTTATCCTGTAGGAGGGTATTGGTGTAGTGACATACATCCTGTTCGTCTATCACCTCAAGCACAAATGTGCTGATGGTAAGCAACACAAGCACAACTGTTGGGAGCTTGTGGAAGACGTCACAGAGGAGGTTTTTCGTCCATTTCCAATAGATACTGTTATGTAACCCTTTTCTGAGCCACCGGTACTTCTTCCTTTCGTCTCCCTTTTCTTCAATGTCCTCCTCTACATCTCCCTTTTCTTCAATGTCCTCCTCTACTTCTCCCTTTTCTTCAATGTCCTCCTCTACTTCTCCCTTTTCTTCAATGTCCTCCTCTTCTTCTCCCTTTTCTTCAGCATCCTCCATTGCTTCTCCCTTTTCTTCAGCATCCTGCTCAACTTCTCCCTTTCCAGCACGTTCCACCGGTGCTTCTATAACACGGGTTTTATGATGGTCAACAAACTTTGCGAGTATACCAATGGCCTCATCTACTTTCCCCCTTCTAGCATGTTCCACCGGTTTTTCTATAACAGGGGTTTTATTTTGGCCAGTTAACTTTGTGAGTCTATCAATGACCTGATCTAAATTGGGTCTGAACTCTGTATCAAACTCGAGCATCGCCTTACAAAGTTTATAAACCGGTGTGGAGTAAGTGTGGAGGACCCTGTCGAATGTTTGCTTCATCGTCCAGCCGAGGGAGTACACGTCACCGATGTAATTACAAGGCAGCCCGTTATACAAGCCTCTGATGACGTTCGGGTGGTCCTGTTGTCTCATTTCAGGGTAGTGTAGACGGCCTCCTAGTGGGGTCGCATACTCAAAATGAATCAAATGTATATTGATGTCCAAATATACCGAGCAGTAGTCAACAACGATGGACTTTTCTTGTAAATTGTTGTGAATTATGGCTCTGGAGTGAAGTTCTTTTAACTGTAAAGCGACAGCCAGATATACCTCGAGTAGGGATTTTTCATTAGCGAGTGGATGCTCACTATTTATATCCTTTAGACAAACCCCGGGGCACTATTCCATTATAAACATGGGGAGGCCGACAAGTTTTAACAGAAGATGAGGCGCTCCGCCCGCACCGTTGGCGATGTGTAAACAATCACATTCTCGGGACACCTCCGAAAGACTAGTGCCTATTTTACACAGTGCTTATTTGCCTTCATGGACAAGTTCATACATATTCGATGACGAATTACCGCCAATATACTTCACATGTTGGCCCAGACTCACCTGAGGAATGGGCACCTCAGTCATTGCCTCTTGGTGGAACTCTGATACTCTCATAAAATTTTCAAGACGAGCCATAGTGATAATTTGGTGTACAAACCAATAATATTAATAATAATAATAATCGTTCACAGATCTGCTACCAGGTGTGGTGATAAAATTATAAACAGGTTGGAACACCTTTTTGGTGGTGGTGTAGTGGTGTTATTATTGTGGTGGAATTGAAGTGTTATTGTAGTCGTGATATTGTTGTTGCAATGGTGTTACAGTTGTGGTGTTATTGTTGCTGTAGTGGTGTTACAGTTGTGGTGTTATTGTTATGGTGTTATTGTTGTTGTAGTGGTGTTACAGTTGTGGTCTTATTGTTGTGGTGTTACTGTTATGGTGTTATTGTTGCTGTAGTGGTGTTACAGTTGTGGTGTTACAGTTGTGGTGTTATTGTCGTTGTAGTGGTGTTACAGTTGTGGTGTTATTGTTATGGTGTTATTGTAGTTGTAGTTGTGTTACAGTTGTGGTGTTATTGTTATGGTGTTATTGTTGTTGTAGTGGTGTTACAGTTGTGGTGTTATTGTTATGGTGTTATTGTTGTTGTAGTGGTGTTACATTTGTGGTGTTATTATTATGGTGTAATTGTTGTTGTAGTGGTGTTACAGTTGTGGTGTTATTGTTGTGGTGTTATTGTAGTTGTGGTTGTTACAGTTGTGGTGTTATTGTTA
>NW_024719287.1:2500-5000 GCF_018991925.1 Homarus americanus
CCCCTCCCTCCCCTCCTCCTTCCCTCCCTCCTTCCTTCCATCCTCCCTCCTCCTTCCCTCCCTCCTCCTCCCTCCCCTCCCTCCCTCCCAGTAATCCCCAGACACTGTTAACTTTCAATTCTTTCTTTCTTCTTTCTTGAATTTACTTTCTATCTTCCATTTCCTCTCTCTCTCTCTCTCTCTCTCTCTCTCTCGTTCTTTTATTTTTCTTTACAATTTTTCTTCCTCTTCTTATTCTTTGTCTGTCTGTCTTAATCTTGGCTCAATTTATAGTAAGAAATATTCACAATATTTCCCCACCACATCCCAAACTCGCCAATATTTCCCCACAACGTCCCAAACTCGCCAATATATCCTCACCTCCTTAAACTCGCCAATATATCCCACTACCTCATAAAACTCCCCAATATACCCTCACCTCCCTAAACTCCCAATATATCCCCACTACGTCGCCAAACTCGCCAATATATTCTTGGGGAGTTCAGGAGACCACCTTCTACGACCTGCTACCAGTTGATGAGGTGCCAGGTAGGTGAGTGAGCGATGGAAGGTAACACGATAAGCGATAATAATGATGATAATGATACACATACGCACACACAATGCATACACACACACACACACAATACAGACACACACACAGACACACACACACACACACAGACACACACACCCATATCGTTATAATCAAGGCTTCCTATCACCTATCTCTTCCACTTAACAGCAGCTAATAGGGACGATGTGCAAATTACCTAATGGGCACAAACCCTTTATACTGACAGCTGAGAGCCAATAGAAAGCAGTAGAAAGTTGTTTAAAGGATCCTTGTGTGAAATTACTTATGGAAGGGTGGTTTTTCTACAATATCATGGGAAAAATATTTATTGTAAAGGGGAATTATGTTCTTGTTGTTTGTTTCTTGTTGTTTTTCTTCTTCTGGCTCTATCGATATCGAACAATGAATAGATGGATAGATGGATAGATGGATAGATGGATAGATGGATAGATGGATAGCTTCTATTCTATTAATAACCCTCAACCTCTCCATAGATCCGGGTCGAGTAATGTCCTTTTAAACTATTATGTACACCTCGTTACTTTTGACCCATATATAGTGAAAAATATAACCTAACCCGGATTAACATATAGATCGAAACCCGGTATTAATACTGGGTTATGTTGTGTATATTTTATCTTTGTTAATACTCGTATCAGTTAGGGTGTGTGTGTGTGTGTGTGTGTGTGTGTGTGTGTGTGTGTGTGTGTGTGTGTGTGTGTGTGTGTGTGTGTGGTGTGTGTGTGTGTGTGTTTGTGTGTGTGTGTGTGTGTTTGTGTGTGTGTGTGTGTTTTATATTAACAGGGAATATTATTTGAGTTAGTTTGATTATAGTGTAATGGCACACTACCAAATTCTACATCATACAGCTTTGTCGAGGGTAAGGAACATTTAAAACCATATGTAGTTTACGTAACAATAAATATTCATATACATACATATATACATACAGTTGGTGCATATATATATAAATCTCTCTATATATATTTACACGTAATTTATATATGAATGAGTGTTTAGAATTTTGTCTCTTAAAAGGATTATACCAGAGTTCATATTGTGAATGAAAATATATTATACAATTAAGATTATACAGAGGGAGAGGGAGGGAGAGGAGGAGAGGAAGAGTGAAGAGTGAAAAGGTAGGAGGTAAAAGGGAAGAAGAGGTGAAAGGAATGAAGAGGACAGGAGATTAAATATGGGAAGAGGGAGAGAGGAAGGAGGGAAAGCACGATTAAATGCAACATGTGTTATGTGTTTTAATATTGGGAGAAGGTAATCCTGTGTGTGTGTGTGTGTGTGTGTGTGTGTGTGTGAGTGTGTGTGGTGAGGTGTGTGTGTGTGTGCAGTAACCTCACAGGTGATGTTGTTGTGGGGTGACCTACAGGTATAGAGGCTCCACATGTAGTCACAGTGTCATGGTGTGGTGGGTGTCATGGTGTGGTGTGGTGGTGTGTGGTGTGAGTGGGTGTCATGGTGTGGTGTGGTGTCATGGTGGTGGTGTCATGGTGTGGTGGTGTCATGGTGTGGTGTGGTGTCATGGTGTGGTAGTCATGGTGTGGTGTGGTGTCATGGTGTGGTGTGGTGTCATGGTGTGGTGTGGTGTCATGGTGTGGTTTGTGTCATGGTGTGGTGTAGTGTCATGGGGTGGTGTCATGGTGTGGTGTAGTGTCATGGTGTGGTGTCATGGTGTGGTGGGTCAGTGGTGTGGTGTAGTGTCGGTGTGGTGGTGTCATGGTGTGGTGTGGTGTCATGGTGTGGTGTAGTGTGTGGCATGGTGTGGTGTAGTGTCATGGTGTGGTGTCATGGTGTGGTGTGGTGTCATGGTGTGGTGAGGGTCATGGTGTGGTGTCATGTTGTGGTGTGGTGTAGTGTCATGGTGTGTGGTGTGGTTCATGGTGTAGTGGTCATGGTGTGGTGTGGTGTCATGGTGTGGTGTGGTGT
>NW_024719287.1:12500-24214 GCF_018991925.1 Homarus americanus
GCATGTGTATGTATGTACTGTATGTATGTATGTATGTACTGTATGTATGTATGTATGTATGTATGTTATGTATGTATGTATGTACACCACCACCACCACCAACAAACTCAAAATTAATTGTATAACTCCATTTAAAATCGGTTTATTAATCTAAAATTACATAAACCATTAAATATATCACCCCTTTATATATATTGACAGGAGCGTCATTCATTACACACATAAATACGGGTTGAATTATTCCTACCCCCTACCATCAGACACATTAATACTTTACCATTGTGTCAATTAACCCATTGTGTGGTCACTGTTTCTGGCCAAAATGTGTGTGTGTGTGTGTGTGTGTGTGTGTGTGTTTGAGAGAGAGAGAGAGAGTGTCTGTTTATTTGTCCCCGTAAGAAAGTTTTATTTGAAGAATCTGGACCACGTTGCAAAAAGGTCGACCATGAGCCCCTCCCCCCCAAAAAAATAATATGTATATATCTCTCTGCTATCCTGTCCATGATTTACAACAATAACTGTAGGGTAAAAGTTACAATATTGTACTAATAACACTGTCATGTATTGATATGTTGCCCCGTGAGAGTTACCGTGGGCCTCCATGTGCCCAGGTGGGATGGTCAAAGTATTACACTATAAGTGTGTTAAATGAGGAGTGACTGATCCACATGAAATTTAAGGTTTTTGAAATATGTAGTTAAATTAAACACGATTTTTCATATAGTTACGCGAATGATGGGAAATAAAAGATATAGATGAGGTGTGGTGGAAGCGCTGTAAACGTTGTGTGGAGTCACTGGGTGGTTTGGAAGTGTTTATTTCCATTCATACTTTCGTAACTACAACCTATGGTAATTTTTTCTTCGTGTTCATATATAATGAAGATAATGCAGAGTATAAAATGCCATATACAATATTTATACATAATGTCATCTATACAGCCGTACTATGACTGTGTGTGTTCGTGCGTGTGTTGCCTCGTGATAGTTAGAGTGGGCCCCCGTCCAGAAAGGACACTGTACTAACCTCCAGCACCGACCTAGGTGGGCTAGAGAATATGGTTTCCGAGTGTACATAGTGCTCATACTGTGTAGAGATCAACGAAAGTTTATGTGACGGGAAGAAAGTTTAAGGGACATATGGGAAGTTTATAGAAAGTAGAGAACGTATATATATCTTAGCCTGAGGAGGTCTTGAGGTTCCTCCCTTCATCGTAAATTTGGTGGAGAGAGAGAGAGAGAGAGAGAGAGAGAGAGAGAGAGAGAGAGAGAGAGAGAAATTTAGTGTAGGAAAATGTTAAATTCATACCATTTGTCAACAACATTAAATTTTAGTTAAGTTAATGTTGAAAATACACACACACACACACACACACACATCAATAGCGTCGTCTACTTCCCCCCCCCACACACCCCCTTGCTCCTCCCCCTCACCTCTCCTCCCTCCCCCCTCCCCCCTCCCCTTACTGGACAATAAATAATTCTAGTGGACAGAATTATCTTGGACACAAATTTATTGGACACTATTTTCAGTGAGCCAAATTTCTATTGGACATAACTTCCCACACTTAGTAACCGAATACCACACACATCTGTAACACCTAATAACCGATAACACACCTCCAGCACTACAACACCCGATATTACACAGCACTTCAACACCCGATAACACACCTCCAGCACTACACCACCCGATACTACACAGCACTACAACACCCGATGCTACACAGCACTACAACACCCGATACTACACAGCACTGCAACACCCGATACTACACAGCACTACAACACCCGATAACATAGCTATTGTGTTAAGTTATCAGCCAGCACCGATTTGCACTCGGTGTTATCGACAGGTCCCTCCCTCCCTCGTTGCTTGGCGCTCGTCTTCTCCAGTAATGGCATTCAGCATCGCCACTTCACGCCCGCCATTCACTCACCTTGAGGTGGGGGAGAGAAGAGGGAGGTGGGAGAGATATAGAGAGAGAGGCCATAGGGGAGAGGAAGGGAAGGGGAAGAGGATGGATGGAGGAGAGGAGGAGAGAGAATGGGGGAGGTGGGGGGGGGAGGGAGGGGGAAGAGATGGATGGAGGAGAGAGGAGAGGAGGAGAGAGAATGGCCGGGGAGGTGGGGGAGAGGAGGAGAGAGATGGCCGGGAGGTGGGGGGGGGGGGGGAGAGGTAGGAGGGGAAGGAGGGAGGGGTAGGTATCACAGAGCGATTCAATGAGCCCCAGGCAAGTAGTAAATTCCTCCACTCTGCTGAAGTTTGCAATATTGATGCTGCTTACGGTTTAACCTACGACCGACTGACTCACTGATTGACTCACTGACTGCCTTACTCACTGACTGACTCACTGACTCACTGACTCATTCACTCACTCACTCATCCACTGGTGAGGTAATTGAATGATCGATTGTTAACTGACTATTAATAATAATAATAATAATAATAATAATAATAATAATAATAATAATAATAATAATAATAATAATAATAATAATAATAATAATAATAATAATTACATCAAATAAAAATTATAAATCACAATACAAAAATAACAAGAACAAACCATAATAAGTAAAATGTAATAAATATTGACATAAAATAACATAACTCCGAGAAAGAATCATTCGCGGCAACACTTACATAGAAAACGTCGACTATTGGAGAGATCATTCAGTTCCCTTCTCTTAGCCGAGGGAGAGGTAACTTGGGGGAGATTTACACATCAGGTAGCAGGTGTTTGTCTGTTCTTTGTAATGCCATTGTAGTGATTGTATGTCTGAGCCAAGATGGGTTTTACACACTGATTTTAACCTTGGCATAAACGCGATACAGTAAGAGGGGGTAACTAAGTTATTTTTTGAGGGTTTTGTCGCGTATGTTCCTGTGTTTGAATATTTTAATTTTTTGTTCTCAATATTTTACGATTTTTTGGGGGGTCAAGTTGAGGGAAATTATCATAAATGTTGTTGTTTATTGTATTTTTATGTATTTTATCGTAGTTGGTGCTGTAGAAATCGTAGTAGGGAAGAAATATATTTTTTTAAGAATTTGTCGTGATTTGTGGTAATATAATCCCCTTGTGTGAATATTTTATTTCGTTTTGTAAAGATGATGAAGAATGTTGTCATCAATGTTGTTGTTGCATGCTGTTGGTATTGTATTATTTGATGTATTGTATGAGTGTATCGACAGGCTCAGCACCATCTGCACTGTGCTGTTAATTTTACGCTTGTCAAGACCTTTTTAAAGAGATGATATATACAATTGAATGTTTGTTATATTGAAATAGTCTAGACAAATTTTTATATTTTTGTGTTTATTATTTACTGAGTGATATGTTGTTTAGATTGTCCCTTGATAAATAAATACTTGAACTTATTATTATTATTATTATTATTATTATTATTATTATTATTATTATTATTATTATTATTATTATTATTATTTTTATTATTATTATTATTATTATTATTATTATTATTATTATTATTATTATTATTATTGTTAGTTGTTGTTGTTATTATCATTCATTAGTTCATAAAAAATAATTCTTTCCCATGCCCACATAATTAAGTACCTGATATAATACTAATTAAAACACTAATTACCCAACCACCCCATTTACATCCGTTCAATATTCTTAATGCATAAAGAAAATACATTAGACTTAGTTGCAATTGGGAGTAATTAGCCGTAATGTGCCTCTGTTTAAGCGCAATTAGTGAATAGTCTAGTATGTGTTGCGTGTGTTTGGGTGAGTGTAATCGTCTTGTACAGTAAAGGGGTGAAGTGACGGATTGGATGTGTTGTGTTGTGGTGTGTTGTGATGTTGTTGTGTTGTGTTGTTGTTGTTGTTGTTGTTGTTGTTGTTGTTGTTGTTGTTGTTGTTGTTGTTGTTGTGTTGTTGTTGTTGTTGTTGTTGTGTTTGTTGTGAAAAAATGTTTTATGACGTCATAGTAGATCATTATAAGCCTTGATGATGACCTTTGAGTCTTTGACCTGACCTCCGTGAACTGATTTAAACGTTCTTGGTATTGATTGGTTAAGACATGTAAAGGGAGATGATTGGGTGAGGGATTCGGCAGTTCTCATCACCCATTGGTTGTGAGATGCTCTAAGCCTTACAATGCTTCCACTTCTCCAGGGCTCGAGGCGGTGGTGCCAGACCAAACAAAATTATGTCCCGTTTCATGACGTTTCTTATGGTTTTGTTAACTAAGTGTTCGTTTCCTGGTGCAATAATTCGGTTAACGTCGGAGGATAAAACTATTTTACGACACAGTTGGAGGTAGAGTTACACCAGGCCGTAAACTCCACCTAAGAGCTGGCACCACTGTAGCTGAAGGTTATGTTACGAAAAAAATGGCGTCATAGTGTTTACTTACGTCATCGTGTTTTTTTGATGACGTCATAGTTCTTACTTACGTTATCGTGTTTTTTTGATGACGTCATTGTCTTTTGGTGATATTATGGCGTATAAAACATATTCATACGCATAGTCATACATACACACACACACACACACACACACACACATAACATTTGAGAATCCACCAGAAGATTACCAACCCTCCACCCCAACCCACCCCTCACCCCACTCCCACCCCCCACTCCACCCCACTTCACCCCCAATCCACCCCCCACCCCCCCCCACCCCCACTTATTAAAGTCATCATCTCCAACTCCAATTCTTCGCCACAAAACAAACTCGTTGGTGGAAGTCGGTCACTCACTGTACACTTTAGCTGATGGAAAGCTAATATAGACTTAATAGAAAATATAGCTTAGGTTGGCTTAGCTTGCGAGAGAGAGAGTATAAATGGAAGTCAGGGCTAAACAAAGGTGATATAACAAAGGTGTACCAGACATTGAAGAAGACCGCTGTAACACTCGACTTCTAGCTACAGGTGTCAACAGATGTTTTGTTACATGTAATAATAAGTAATAATATAATCATTACAGGTGTCGTAAATAGATACATTTGTCGTGAATGAGAGCAGGTGAGGGCAGGTGTACACAATGACAGGTGTATGGTGAGAGAGAGCTATGTTACAGATGACAACAGGTGTGGTGAGTTGCGTAATTACAAGTGTTGTATGTCAATAGGTCTGTGGTGAATGATTGCAGGTGTAGGTTAGGTTAGGTTAGGGCAGATGTTACGTATAGGAAGGGAAGGAGTTAGTTTTATGCGACAGCTGCCTTCTCCCGATGAACCTCTGCTACAGATGTTGACAAAAACACCTGTTGAGTACTACACCTGTTCAAGACTGTAAAAGATAGTATGAAATAGAGACTTCTCGTAATCCCTCGGTGTTCAAGACTAACTTTATAGCAGATGTTTTATTCCTGTTATGCTTCTCTACAGGTGTTCAGCAAGTAGACAGGTCTCATGATCACAGCTGTCACACCTAAACATCTGCAACACTAGACACACACACACACACACACACACACACACACACACACACACACACACACACACGTTATCGATAAATGTGACGGCAGTTTTTTCCTATCACACACAATTGTTTTAACTTAGTTCTGTACCTCTTAAGTGGCAGGGTTGACGTAAACAATTATTGTGGACTTTCTTTATTACTGAAGCGTCTATATACACAGTCACTTAGTTTGGGAGAGAAAGTCCTGTGAATTCTGTCCAGGGGAAGTGTTTTGAGCACACTTTTATAGGAACACTTAAGTGAAATGTTTACCCTTGAGTAAGTGGTAAGACTCTGGCTGGGAGAAGCCGTCAAGTGATGTTATGTTAGCGAGCGTGACCTCTCTTGACCCCTGATGAAGACTCACCGTGTATAACGTGAACAACTACTGAGTCATTGGTGAATAACTTAGTGAATAATTTAGTGTTATATATTTGGGTTAATATTTATATAATGTTAAAGGTGCTGTTGTATAAACACCTGTTGCAGCTGTACACGTGTTCACAGTAGAACCCACACCGACATATTTACCTGTGCACGGGTGATAGAGGGAACAGGTGTGTGGAGGGGACAGGTGTGTGGAGGGAACAGGTGTGTGGAGGGAACAGGTGTGTGGAGGGGAACAGGTGTGTGGAGGGGAACAGGTGTGTGAGGGGGACAGGTGTGTGGAGGAACAGGTATGTGGAGGGTAACAGATGTGTGGAGGGAACAGATGTGTGGAGGGACAGGTGTGTGGAGGGAGGGAACAGGTGTGTGGAGGGAACAGGTATGTGGAGGGAACAGATGTGTGGAGGGTACAGGTGTGTGGAGGGAACAGATGTGTGGAGGGAACAGATGTGTGGAGGGGACAGGTGTGTGGCGAGGACAGGTGTGTGGAGGGGACAGGTGTAATCATGACCAATCTCTTGTCTGTCACACAACTGTTGTTTTAGGGGTACTGTATGTATGTATGTATGTATGTATGTATGTATGTATGTATGTATGTATGTATGTATGTATGGGGTTACCAATTAGAGGGAATTAACAGAAGACGATAATGAAGGTAGACAGAGAATAATAAGTGGATAAACGAGGCAAAGAGAAGAGGGAGAGGAGAGGACATGAAGAGATGAGAAAGATATACAGATGAAGGAGAGAGAGAGAGGTGGATGACGGTGGGTGAAGGAGAAGAGGAAGTGGATGAGAGATATTTTCCTTCTCTCTCTCTCTCTCTCTCTCTCTCTCTCTCTCTCTCTCTCTCTCTCTCTCACCTATAGGCCACCCATCACGAAGGATCTGTTTATTTACATTTTTTTCTCTCGGTGAGGGAGGGGGGTGAGGGAGGGGGTGAGGGTGATTAGGTAGAGCCCCCTCCTCCCCCTCGACCAGGCCTTGGCGGCATAAACATCTAAGACTGTATATACGTTCCTGACACACACTCCACCCCTACACCATTACCCCCCTCCCCTACACCATTACCCCCCTCCCCTACACCATTACCCCCCTCCCCTACACCATGCCCCCTCCCTACACCATTACCCCTCCCCTTCCCCCCTCCCCTACACCATTACCCCCCCACCCCTACACCATTACCCCCCTCCCCTACACCATTACCCCCTCCCTACACATGCCCCTCCCCTACACCATGCCCCTACACCATTACCCCCCCCTCCCCTACACCATTACCCCCTCCCCTTACACCCATTACCCCCTCCCTACACCATACCTCCCCTACACCATTACCCCCACCCCTACACATACCCCCTCCCCTACCTGTGCCCCTCCCCCACCATTACCCCTCCCCTACACCATACCCCTCCCTCCGTACCCCTCCCTACACCATTACCTCCCCTACACCATACCCCCTCCCCTACACCATTACCCCCCTCCCCTACCATTACCCCTCCCTACACAGCCCCCCCTCCCCTACACCATACCCCCCCTCCCCTACCCCCCCCACCCCCACCATTACCCCCTCCCCTACACCATACCCCCTCCCCTACACCATTACCCCTCCCCTACATTACCCCTCCCCTACGCCATTACCCCTCCCCTACACCATACCCCTCCCCTACCATTACCCCTCCCTACCATTACCCCCCCTCCCCTACACCATTACCCCCCCTCCCCTACGCCATTAAAGCTTCTAGTAGTCTTTGCGTCAATAACAAGAAAAGCGCCACTAATTAATCCTGTCATCTTGCATCAACTGTTGCCTGAGCCAGCTGGGAGGACAGTAAGAGGGTGAGGGAGAGGTGAGGAGAGGTGAGAGAGAGGTGAGGTGAGGGAGAAGGTGAAGGAGAGGTGAGGGAGAGGGTGAGGTGAAGGAGAGGGTAAGGAAGAGGTGAAGAAGAAGGTGAGGGAGAGGGTGAGGGAGAGGATGAGGGTGAGGGAGAGGTGAGGGAGAGGGAGAGAGGTAAGGGAAAGGGTGAAAGTATAGGGAAAGTTATGAGAAAAGTTAATAAGAAACAAGGTAAAAGGTAGAGGAAGTTAAAGAAAGAATTGATCAAACGTAAACACATTATTATAACACTATAATTATATAAGATATTTTATTATACTCTGATCTTTATAAATCTCGTAACTATATGACGCGATATCAAAGAACGATCTTGATTGGTCGAGTTTCCCCAGGTGTGAATAAAAGGCGCTCATGATTGGTCGATATGCCCCAGGTGAGAATAAAGGACTCTTGTGATTGGTCGATATTCCCCAGGTGAGAATAAAGGACTCTTGTGATTGGTCGAAATTCCCCAGGTGAGAATAAACACATTAACAGATATAATACCAAATTCTTAAGACAGGTATATAACTAATTAGACCCAACTACCCTCCCACGTCACTAACTACCATACCTAGTAATTACCCTAATCGCTCCATCCTAACTACTCCCCCCACCCCCCAAAAACCACCACCACCCCTCTATGACGTCATCAGATAAAGGTGATTCGACGCCGGTAGTTAATTAGAGAGAAAGTACAGGTGTGTTGTTAATGAAGGTGATTATGGTAGAGTAATTAGTAGTTTTAGGGGTAATTAACCTGTGTTTGTACTTTAATACTTTACTGAGCCATATTTAGCTCAGTGTGTGTGTCTGTGTGTCTGTGTGTCTGTGTGTGTGTGTGTCTGTGTGTGTGTCTGTGTGTGTGTGTGTGTGTCTGTGTGTGTGTGTGTGTGTGTGTGTGTGTGTGTGTGTGTGTGTGCTGTGTGTGTCTGTGTGTGTGTGTGTGTGTGTGTGTGTGTGTGTGTGTGTGTGTGTGTCTGTGTGTGTGTGTTGTATTAACATTGAACAGCTGAACATAAACAAATTCAGGTGTGTTACACACACACACACACACACACACACACACGACATCTGGCCACTGCAGCCCCTGACATGACCTACTAAAACCTAATGGTGTATCCTACAGGTGTGTGCAGGTGTGTGCAGGTGTGTGATGTTATGGTGTGGAGGGGGTGTTTAGTGGTGTGTGTGTGTGTGTGTGTGTGTGTGTGTGTGTGTGGTGTGTTGGAGGAGCAAGAACAGTTATTTGAGATATTATTAAAGCACATTCCTCTTTTTCTTCCTCTGCCTCTTCTCTTCTCCCTCCTCTTCCTCCCTCCTTTTCTTCCTCTTCCTCCTCCCTCTTCCTCCTCTTCCTCCCCCTTCTCTTTTCCTTCCTTCTTCCTCTTCATCCTCTCTTCTTCCTCCTCTTCCTCCTCCTCTTCCTCCTCCTCCTCTTCCTCCTCTTTCTTTCCTTCCTCTCTTCCTCTTCCTTCCTCCTCCTTCTCCTCCTTTTAAACACAGTTCCCGGTTTTTTCCATTATCCGGACCTCATTAACCCGGTCTTCATAACCGTTTAATATCCGGCTCCCGATTTTAACTGTCCTAAGAATCCTCACAATATCCGGTAACCATTTGACCGGTTCACATTTAGTCACTGGATTCTCAGATCCTTTAACCAATTATCCGGCCTCAGTTTACCTGATTTTCTGTTGCCCCTTTAACAGATTACCGTTTAACCGTTGAACCGAATACCCAGTTTCCGTTAGGGGCAGTGTGGATACAGTATACGGTATACTAAACCTTCGGTACACAAGGAGGCAGCACGGTATCGTCTGTACTACTATATTGTAAACTTAGGTTCGGTTAGGTTAGGTTAGGTTAGGTCAGGTCAGGTTAGGTTAGGTTAGGTTAAGTTAGGTTAGGGTCAGGTCAGGTTAGGTTAGGTCAGGTTAGGTTAGGTTGGTGTTGTTATTTGCATTTAAAGGCACTTCTCTCTCTCTCTCTCTCTCTCTCTCTCTCAGGGTGGTGAGGACAGGGTTAAAGGCGGGTTGTCGTAGAGGGAACAACTGCAGGAGATGAGGAGGTTCTTCCCTCCTACCCCTTCCCTCCCTCCTCCCTCCTCCCTCCCTCCCTCCCACCCCCTTCCTCCCTCCTCCCTCTCCCTCCCTCCCTCTCCTCCCTCCGTCCTGTTGGCAAAACCACTACATTACTCTCTCTCTCACCTCTTCTACCTTCTCTCCTCCTCCTCCTTCACCCCTTCTTCCTTATCATCTCCGTCTTCCTCTCCCACTAGGTTAGTCGCCCCTCAAACCAATGGCAAAGAACAAAGAAACGGGCCGGAAACTCAGAAAATGGTGACAATTTAACCACGCGAGAGAAGAGAGAGAGAAGAAAGAGAGAGAGAGAGAGAGAGATAGTTCCATAAGTCACAGAAGTTCACTAAAGTATACATGACACTTAATTAATTTTCAGAAATATAAAAAATCTCATATCTCTTTGCACACTGCCACTACTGCCACCCATCAACCACTCACACCCCAACCAGCCACTGCCACCCTCAACCAGCCACTGCCACCTCAACCAGCCACTGCCACCTCCACCACCCACTGCCACTCAACCAGCCACTGCCACTCTCAACCAGCCACTGCCACCTCCACCACCCACTGCCACCACCACCACCCACTGCCACTTCCAACCAGCCACTGCCACTCTCAACCAGCCACTGCCACTCTCAACCAGCCACTGCCACTCTCAACCAGCCACTGCCACCTCCACCACCCACTGCCACCCACCACCACCCACTGCCACCCCCAACCAGCCACTGCCACCCACCACCACCCACTGCCACCCACCACCACCACCCACTGCCACCTCAACCAGCCATCACACCATCACCACCCACCACCACCACTGCCACCCCTCAAGCTACTGCCACCCTCAACCAGCCACTGCCACACACATCACCATTTACTGCTCCCACTGCCACCCACCACCACCGACTGCACCTCAACCAGCCACTGCCACCACCACCACCCACCACCACCCACTGCCACCTCAACAAGCACTCACCCCTCCCCACGACACCTTTAACAGGGGAGGGAGGGAGGGAGGGAGGAGGGAGGGAGGGAGATTGGGAGGAAGGAGGAGGAGGAGGGAGGCAGGAAGGTGGTAGGGAGGTAGGGAGGAGAGAGATTACAGGAGGAGGGAGGGAGGGAGGGAGGGAGGGAGGGAGGGAGGAGGAGGGAGGGAGGAGGGAAGGGGTGGTAGGGGAGGTAGGGGAGGAGATTGGGGAGGAGGGAGGGAGGGAGGGAGGAAGGTAGGGAGTAGGGAGGAGGGAGGAGGAGGGAGGAGAGGGACAATCTATGGTTTACATAAAATGCGAAATATAATTCACATGAAAAATAGCCAACTCCATTTATGTCTCCTAACCTAACCTAACCTAACCTAACCTAACCTAAATACATACTGGTACAGACAACATAAATTTGACAAAAACAAGAGGTCAAGAGGTCACCAGCATGGCCTCTGAGTCAGTCATTTAGAACACCACACACACACACACACTAAGTTAATTTAACGAGGCATTCCATCTATTGTGGCGTCAATAATATTAAGAATATAAACAATGAAATTTATATATAGACGGATGATGTGTGTGTGTGTGTGTGTGTGTGTGTGTGTGTGTGTGTGTGTGTGTGTGTGTGTGTGTGAGTGGTGTGTGTGTGTGTGTGTGTGTGTGTGTGTGTGTGTGTGTGTGTGTGTGTGTGTGTGTGTGTGTGTGAGTGTGTAGACCTCACCATTATCATTATTTACAACTAATAATCTTATTTCTTCTATTTCAGAATACACCGAGGCAGTGAACTAATCCATCCCCTCTCACTACAGAAAATGAAAGATAGAGTGAGATTATAGAGGAGAGAAAGAGAGAGAGAGAGAGAGAGAGAGAGATAAAGAGAGATAAAACAGAGGTGGTTCTTAGTGCCCTACGGAACGCCGACACTGATAATATCCACCATTGAAGTTTG
>NW_024719288.1:0-7499 GCF_018991925.1 Homarus americanus
ACTACCATTTAAAGAGCTCAATACTACCATTTAAAGAGCTCAATACTACCATTTAAAGAGCTCAATACTACCATTTAAAGAGCTCATTACTACCATTTAAAGAGCTCAATACTACCATTTAAAGAGCTCATTACTACCATTTAAAGAGCTCAATACTACCATTTAAAGAGCTCAATACTACCATTTATAGAGCTCATTACTACCATTTAAAGAGCTCAATACTACCATTTAAAGAGCTCAATATTACCATTTAAAGAGCTCAATACTACCATTTAAAGAGCTCATTACTACCATTTAAAGAGCTCATTACTACCATTTAAAGAGCTCATTACTACCATTTAAAGAGCTCAATATTACCATTTAAAGAGCTCAATATTACCATTTAAAGAGCTCAATATTACCATTTAAAGAGCTCAATATTACCATTCTCACAGCTCAATACTGTACTGCTTTCCGAAGGCGAGCCTTTCAAAGTTATGAAAAATGCACATCTGACATTTCCCGCCTCGCTCGCTGGCACTGAGAGACAGGCACCAGTCAGAGCTTCACAATCTAACAGTCTCAAACAGTCATATCTCTCCCGGTACTACAGAGAAACAGACACCAGTCACAGCTCTACGGTCTACAGTCTAAAATAGTCTTACTTCTCATTTGATTCTTTTTTTTTTAATTGGCAAGAAGAAAACAGCTCTAGTTACAGTAGAGTCTCAGAGCAATTTCGACGCCATTCCCGAGGGCGTGTTTGTCCTTAAGGGTAAATTAGTCACTTGATGGTCATATTGTTCATTGTCGACTCTCTCTCTCTCTCTCTCTCTCTCTCTCTCTCTCTCTCTCTCTCATACATACACACACACACACACACACACACACACACACACATACACTTACTTTATACCAAAATAAATGAACCAATCAACAATGAAATAACACAATAACACTTTTTCTCTCCTATAAACTTGAAATACTAAATTATTAACGATGTAACAGGAATGAATATGTAAATGACAAGCTCTGTAGTTCAATTCCATTTTGTATACGAGAAATATTTTTGGACACACATTATTTGGTTTATCTGGCGGGGTGTATGTCGATGGTATTTGACACCTGGTGATAGGCCTATACTGTATACATGTGTGTGGTATAGTTCTGACACCCGGAGAGATAGGTGTAATTTGTCATCCTCCAACCAGTGTCATCCTGCAGCCTATGTCGTCTTACACCCTATGTCATCCTCCACCCCGTCATCCTGCACCCTGTCATCCTCCACCCCGTCATCCTGCACCCTGTCATCCTCCACCCCGTCATCCTGCACCCCGTCATCCTCCACCCCGTCATCCTGCACCCCGTCATCCACCATCCCGTCATCCTGCACCCCGTCATCCTACCCCGTCATCCTCACCCCGTCATCCTGCCTATCCTCCACCCGTCATCCTGCACCCTGTCATCCTCCACCCCGTCATCCTGCACCCGTCATCCTCCACCCCGTCATCCTGCACCCCAAATCATCCTGCCCTGTCATCCTCCACCCGTCATCCTGCCCGTCATCCTCCACCCCTATGTCATCCCTCCGCCCCGTCATCCTCCACCCCGTCATCCTCACCCCGTCATCCTCCACCCCCGTCATCCTCCACCCCGCCATCCCCTCCACCTTGTGTCGTCCTCCACCCCGTCATCCTCCACCCCGCCATCCTCCACCTTGTGTCATCCTCCACTCTATGCCACCCATCATCCTCCACCTCCGTCATCCTCCACCCCGTCACCCCTCCACCCCGTCATCCTCCACCCGTCATCCTCCACCCCGTGTCCTCCCCCGTCCATCCCCTCCACCCCGTCATCCTCCACCCCGTCATCCTCCACCCCCGTCATCCTCACCCTGTCATCCTCCACCCCGTCACCCCTCCCACCCGTCATCCTCCACCCCGTCATCCTCCACCCCCGTCATCCTCCACCCCGTCATCCTCCACCCCGTCATCCTCCACCCCGTCATCCCTCCACCCCATCCTCCACCCTGTCATCCTCCCACCCCGTCTGCCCTCCACCCCGTCATCCTCCACCCCACCTCTGTCATCCTTACCCCAATCACCCTCCACCCCGTCATTCCCCCATCTATAAAGCTAAAACCATCAGTAGAAGTGGTCACCCTCCGCCCGGGCCAGAGTCAATATGGGTCATCAACTGTGCGTAAAAAAGTTTCATTTCAATTTCGATTTATTCTGTCGTAGGGGGACTTTCAACATGGTGTGGAAGCTGTATTACCTCGACAAACAGATAGACAGACGGGCAGACAGACAGACAGACAGACGGAAAGTTAGCTAAGTTACAGTCTGACAACCAAGTTCATATTTGGGAATATAAATTACCTTGACCTTTGACCTAGCAACCCAACATCACGTTCATCTGCTCACCTAAACTCAAGACTCAGTTCAGACAGACAGACAAACCACAGTGAATACATCCCCCCCCCCCTCTCATAAACAAGTGGTTATTTATTCATATCATAAGCCAGTACTGTAAGTGTACAGACCAACAAATAATCACCTTACTTCACCTAATGATTAACCACGCTAACCTAACCTAACCTAACTGAACCTAAACTAATCCTCAAGTAATCCCCAAATTAAACGGTTGTAACTAATTAATTCTATTAGCGAATACTGTAAGAGTTAAATCACCAACACATCCACCAACAGCTGAGTATAATGGCGTTAGTTAATTGTGGTGCAGTGGAGCAGCGGTGGTGTGCTGGACAGGTGTGGTGGGCTGGTGGACAGGTATGGTGGGCAGGTGGGCAAGACAGTACAGTGACGTGTAAACCAAGACTCTTTCCTCTGCATTCCCGGCTGGTGTTTATAAATTCCCCGTAGCTGTAATCTTACTCCCGTGGCAGCGTCCTACAAGCATTGTTACAGTGAACAATCGTTAGCTTCCCCTGTAACAACCAACAGCCACCACGAAACAACACACTGAACATCACGACCAAAACGCCTCTGTTCAATAAAAAAAACAGTAACTAACAATAAACGCTTCATGGCATTGTTTACCTACGACCTGTGTCACATGTGTACCGGTAACAACACAAATATATGGTCGTAATAGTCCATTATGCAAATTTAATACCGATATAAAATCGTTCCTTGTCTGGGTAAATAACCCGACTCAGCAGGCGACCTCAAATTGGTGACGTCATCGCATCCCGGAGAGCCTAATGGAGGGGATGCTGGTAAATCACAGGCGACTCTTTGCGAACATAAACGTCACCAGGACCTACAAGACGCCACCAATCAAAACACAATATACCTGTAATGTCGTCTCCTTAGAAAAACATTTATATATCAGGTGATTCGTTTCCCTTGTCATTACTATGAATACATTATTTGCTTGACTTGGCAAGTCAGGAGAGTGATGTTATCAGCAATCAGGTGAGCTGGTCCAGGGGGTGGAGTCACCGCTGGACCGGTACATTGGGAAACATTCCCGGGATAACTAATGGGTCCACCGGGACGCTACCGGGGACGCCGTCGGGCAAAATCCACGAGCATGGGGGCCTGGGGTGTGTTTATTGGCCTTTCCCATCATGACGTTACTTACTAGACATTTGCCTTTTAGCTTTGATTGGATTATATTAGATTAGGTTAGGTTAGGTTATGACCAATTAATAATAAAAAAGGTTAAGTTACGAGTTTTCGGATTTGGCGACCGTGTAAATAAAACGCTCACACTGTGTCCTAAAGGTCTCTGGTTCGAGCTAGCACCACCTCCCGTCTACCCAGCTGCAAGTGGGTCCTTCACAGTTGGAGAAGTGAAGATGGTCAGGTGCAGTGTCGTCCAAACCGGGTCCTTAGGTTCCGATGATTTAGTATAGTGTAGTGTATGGTGTACCGCACTGTGCGAGTTGTCAAGTGTATGGGGCAGACTTCACCTTACACATTTGGGTTTGATTGGACAGGTGTTAGGTGGTGAGGGACAAATGAGGGACGATAAGATGGAGGGGGACAAATCAGGGGAGGAAAGGTATAGAAAGGGAATGAAATGAAGGAGGAAAGGTAAAGAGGGGGAAGGACAAGGAATAAGAGGGAAGGACCATGAGTAAGGGGAGGACAAGATAAGGGGAGGACAAGGTAGAGGGGAGGAACCAAAGGTAAGGGGAAGGTAAGAGGGGAGGACAGGTAAGGGGGGACAGGGGTAAGAGGAGGAGGACGGAAGTAAAAGAAGCAGGGGGGTTGGTTACAAGTGGAACACCACTCAACTTCTACGGACCAATCAACACACGTCTTGCCCACATTAACGAGGATTTTTTCAAATTTACAGTCCAGAGACCCATGAACTAATAAGGGACCCTGGGACGTAATGGACCAGTGCCGGGACAGTGAACCGGGTCAGTTGTGTCTCCGTGATGGTCCTGAGTTATAGTTACTCCCAGAGCGACACCAGGGAATTTGACTTCCCCGCCGGTGCTTATTGATGGTTGCAAGGTTATTATACACGCACAAGGGAGAATATTTAATCTATTTGGGAGGGACTACAGTGCTAGAATGGCGGAGGTGAGTGTTAGTGAAATAGTGCTCTCTCTCTCTCTCTCTCTCTCTCTCTCTCTCTCTCTCTCTCTCTCTCTCTCTCCCCTTACGAACCACTTGTGTACACGTATTCTCCTTATAATGCCTTTCTTATCCTATAAGACTTACATAAATATACTACAACTAAAAAGTAATACCTATATTAAATCAGTATAACAACAATTCACGGGATCCATAAAACGACTTATCTTGACAAACAAGCATTAATCACGGACCCAAGCTCCAATACTTCATCCCTACCGGTATTATATGTTCCTAACCACAATTTAGGGCGGGGTATAAATGAATCACCCAGCCTTTTCCAAAGTAACTCTCACAAGCCAACATCCTGATTGACCTTATTAAAACTTCATAAATCCTCATATTTATCTACAGTGAACTGAAATTACCACACCATAACACACACACATGCTATTGGGTGGAGTAGATGTCTACCTGGCCATGCTGTTACCTGTGGCCACCATGTAACACCTGTAAAAACAACCTGGCCATGCTGTTACCATGACCAAAACAACCTGGCATGCTGTATACCTGTGGCCACCATGCTGTTACTGGCCAAAACAACCTGGCCATGCTGTTATACCTGTGAGCCAAACAACCTGGCCCATGCTGTTATACCTGTGACCAAACAACCTGTCCATGCTCATGCCTGTGGTCAAAACAACCTGGCCATGCTGTACATACCTGTGGCCAAACAACCTGGCCATGCTGTTATACCTATAGCCAAAACAACCTGGCCATGCTGTTCAACACCTGTGGCCAAAAACAACCTGGCCATGCTGTTATACTGTGACCAAAAACAACTGGCCATGCTGTTATACCTGTAGCCAAAACAACCTGGCCATGCTGTTATACCTGTGACCAAAACAACCTGGCCATGCTGTTATACCTGTGACCAAAAGTAACCTGTGCATGCTGTTACATACCTGGCCAAAACAACCTGTGTGCTGGTATACCTGTGGCCAAAAACAACCTGGCCATGCTGTTGTTATACCTGTGACCAAAAAAACAACTTTAAGCATGCTGTTATACCTGTGACCAAAACAACCTGGCCATGCTGTTATACCTGTGGTAAAACAACCTGGCCATGCTGTTATACCTGTGACCAAAACAACCTGGCCATGCTGTTATACCTGAGCCAAAACAACCTGGCCATGCTGTTATGCGCGGCCAAAACAACCTGGCCATGCTGTGCCATAACGACCAAAACAACCTGGCCATGCTGTTATACCTGTGGCCAAAACAACCTGGCCATGCTGTTATACCTGTGACCAAAAGTAACGATAACACTTTTACTAACATTCTTAAAAAAAATCGTAATTATTATTGTCCTGTAATCATGGAAGTATATATAAAAGTATTTATTATTAACGCTAGGCAAAGTGTCAATATTGCTTTCGTGTTTGAATCTTGTGAGTGTTTTGTTTACAATGTGCCTAAGCCCCCCCCTCCCTCTCCCCCTCCTCACCACCCCTCCCCCCTCCCCCTCCTCACCACCCCCCCCTCCCCTCCCCCCTCCCTCACCACCCCTTCCCCCCTCCCCCCTCACCACCCCCTCCCCCCTCCCCCTCCTCCACCACCCCGCTCCCCCTCCCCTCCTACCCCCCTCCCCCCTCCCCTCCCCTCCCTCCCACCCACCACCTCCCCACTCCCCCCTCCTCACCCACCCCCCTCCCTCCCCTCCCCCTCCTCCACCCACCCCCCCTCCCCCCCTCCCCTCACCCCTCATCCTACCCCCTCCCCTCACCTCCTCCACCCCCCTCCTCTCCCCACACCCCTCATCACCACCCCCCTCCCTCTCCCCCTCCTCACCACCCCCTCCCCCTCCTCCCACCACCCCCCAAAAATCATTATCATTGAAACTTTAAACCTTAAACACCATTTTTTTTAGATACAAAACAGAGTTCTAAATTCTTCCTTACAAACAACATAATCTACAATAGTGCAATCTGTATTATTACGTGTAACAACACTATATTGCACTCATTAAATCAAATACCTACACGCACTTTACACACACACACACACACACACACACCTTTATTTATACATACACCTACCAGCACTACATGTATACTCTCCTATATTATACACTCCTGATTATGTATTCATTCATTATATATTCGACAACATCACCAATACATTAGCTTTTACTTTCTTAAGCACTCCTGTAATACATGAACCCTCCTGTCTGTCATATTACCTTGCCCCACAACCTATCACCTATCTATCTATCTCTATCTATATATATATATATATATATATATATATATATATATATATATATATATATATATATATATATATATATATATATATATATAATCACAATGTAATCAGTTGCCTCTGAAGATGTCTTGAATAAAGACAAAGCTAAGGTACTCCGTTGTTTCCATTTTCCCGTGTGATTTATCAAGATATATATATATATATATATATATATATATATATATATATATATATATATATATATATATATATATATATAAATATATATATATATATATATATATATATGATAAAATCACACGGGAAAATGGAAACAACAGGTATTAGCTTTCGTCTTTATTCAAGACATCTTCAGAGGAACTTGGATTACATTGTTGATTTATGAAATATATATATATATATATATATATATATATATATATATATATATATATATATATATATATATATATATATATATACACATGTTTCTGGTTTCTCTCTTAATTTATCACATTCTCAACCATTTATCACATGTTCTTGTCTGTGTGTTATCTCTTCTCCTTATCCGATGTTAAGAAAAGTTAATCTCTCTCTCTCTCTCTCTCTCTCTCTCTCTCTTTCTCTCTCTCTCTCTCTCTCTCTCTCTCTCTCTCTCTCTCTCTCTCTCTCTCTCTCTCTCTCTCTCTCTCTCATTTAAAAGCTCAATGGATCACA
>NW_024719289.1:0-2746 GCF_018991925.1 Homarus americanus
CAACAGCGATTCTTAAAACCTGTTGAACCAGCACTCAATCACATGATTTTAACATTTCCTTAGCGTTGCTGTGTCGGATATTACAGTCAGCTATTATTTCTTTCCATTCTTCTTCAGTGATATTAACACTTTAATTTAGGCTACGGAAGGATTTTCAATAAAATCCTGAGACTGAAAACCTGAGGTGGCCATTGTTAAGAAAAAGAGACAAAATTAACTAATGGTCCAAAGATAAGATAAGGGATAACCCTCGAAAATATCACGCGTGACAACAGAAAAGTCCTGAAAACTAACCAAGTTAGTACCTAGGAAATTACACTGTGATTATTGTTCTTCTGGAGAAGATCCTCAGGATAAGGATAAGAGACGAAAGATAAAAGGGAAGCCACGGTGCATTAATATAAAGATCTGGGATTAACAACCCTGATAAATGGTGTATGATTGGACCCTGAATGAGATAATGAGAAGAACAATTGAGGCTTTATAATTGAGGGGTCCTGGTAGAGCGCCGGGCGTTCTAAGATATCACTCACCGTGAAATCCAGGATCAGTGAACAGCCCACTCTGGAGTGAGGGCACGGCATTAAACAGATCCGGATTCTCCTTACACTGATAAGACTTACTACACAAATGCCACGCAACAACAGTGTGCTCTATGACACTTAAACCTAACATCCTACGCCTGTCACTCCATTGCACGAGCAATACCAAGTATGTAAACATATATGAAGGAAACTTAAACCACCGTAAAGCAATTAGAACAGAAGTGATTGTATATAAATAATTAACACTGAGTACAAGGAGAAGGATATGGTATCAAGGTCGGTCTCTGTCACGGTCGCTATTTGTTACGAGTTGGGGATTTAGGAATATGTTATACGCCTACCCAGATCCCAACAGGTAAATAAATACAAAAACAAAGACAATCGGACTATAAAGGGGTAGACAAAGGATGCGAGTTGTTGTACAGTAATAGAGTACCTCATAACCCTTAACAAAATATTCAGCTTATAAATTACCCCTAACCAAACTTAACCCAACATTAACAGAAAGAAGAAGTTATTAATAAAACATAAAACAATCTCGAAGGACGTGGGGAAATTAATACAAGTAGATACTAGTACTATGAGGAGCTGAGACATGACGAGTAAGGCTGGAGTATTGTAGAACATTTGTAGGTAAGTCACTTTACCGTACGTAGGTTTAGAGGATGATCCCAAGGTCACCCCAGAGCCAGCTCCTCCAATTGGAGGTGACGCAACAACCAGGATAGGGAGAAGGAAACCTTGATAGTAACTAAGACGAGTCATAATGTCTGTCCCTTAGATGGCGTTGCTCGTGGAACAGGCAGATCAGAGATGTTTCGAAAAGTTAAAAGAGGCTGAATATATAACGACATACAGATAGCACTACAGATAAAATTAAGACGCATGTAAGGAAGCAAACACAAAAATGAATGATATTAAATGCATGATACATATACTAAAGACACAAAAAACATTTTAATAAAAAGATAGAGGGGCAAAACACCTCATATTAAAGACCAAACAACAAAAATTGCACGAGGAAAATGAACAAGAGCAGCATTCAAAAGGAATAAAAGTTTTTAAAATATCAGATGAGAAAATGAAGATTTTGAAAGTGAACAAATACATAGAATCACACCCAAGGCAATATACAGACTATAACTTATCACCCAATAAATCAAATAACCATGGGAGAAATGATAACTGTCTGAGGAAACTAAGAAAAGTTCTGCCCACAGGTATACAAACGAAAATGATCATGAATCTACTGAACATTTTAAATAAACTATTAAACATTTATAACGCATGCTTAATAACCAGTTACTTCCAGACAAACCAAAATATGCAATGATATTTATTCTAAAGAGGTATGACAATATGAAATATAAACTACAAAGGCCAACATTTTATTAGAAATTACCGAAACCAGAAAAATATTAAATCTCAAGACCTATAGCCTTTAAATTACAACACAAAAGTTCGTAACACCTTAGTACAAAAAGCTATTGGTGCCTCAATTTTATAGAGGTTATCCAGAAGTCAATAGGAGACAAAGAAATAATCCAAGCAGCCACCACTATCTAGCCTAAACTGTTTAGCCTGACTGTGGTAAAGTCTAACAGGGGACCAAATTTATAGAATAATAATACAGGCAACTACCTAACCTACCTAACCTAACCTAACCAAACCTAACCTAACCTAACCTAACCTAACCCAACTAACCCATAACCTAACCTAACCTAACCTAACCTAAGCTAACCTACCTAACCTAACCTAACCTAACCTAACCTAACCAACCACTACCGGGCCGCCTAACCTAACCTAACCTAACCCAACCTAACCTAACCTAACCTAACCTAACCTAACCTAACCTAACCTAACCTAACCTAACCTAACCTAACCTAACCTAACCTAACCTAAGCTAACCTACCCTAACCCTAACCTAACCTAACCTAACCTAACCAACCACTACCGGGCCGCCGGAGGATTTTCGTCGATGTCAAAATCCTCTTCCTTCTTAATGTAGCAAAGAGTTTGCTTTAACTAGGTGTGCTAGCTAAAGTAAAATAGATGCCCTTCCTTATTGGTGTTGTCGATGCACAGCACAGCCAACATGCCTATGACGAAATCAACTTCATTAAACTCAACTCATACTTCAAATGCACCAAGAACACCCAATGGGAGACCGTCAGAGTGGGGAACGGTCTGAAAGCGTCCGC
>NW_024719290.1:0-23681 GCF_018991925.1 Homarus americanus
GAAATATAGTAGAGACTTGGACTGCTTTTATTGTCCTGGTGGCCCAGAGGTAGCATACCCCGGCCACAATTATAAGATCGTGGGTTTGAATCCTGGTGGTGTGAGGTGTTGATTATATGTAGAAGTCCGAGTGCTTTATTGGGCTAATGAAATATATATGGATACTCGTGTTTCCAAGCCGGATATGGTAAAACGTTGCTCTGATCACCTAAGGGGCACGGGTGGTCCCGATTAGAGGTTCATGGCGCCATAAGGTCGTTGAACAGGCTTTGTGTGAAATATAGTAGAGTGTAGGACTGCTTTTATTGTCCTGGTGGCCCAACGGTATCGTTAACCATCACAATTATAAGATCGTGGGTTCAAATCCTGGTGGGGTGAGGTTTTGATTATATGTAGAAGTCGGCGTGCTTTATTGGGCTATTGAAATATATATGGATCCTCGAACAGGCTTTGTGTGAAATATAGCAGAGTCTAGGACTGCTTTTATTGTTCCTGGTGGCCCAGAGGTAGCGTCCCCTGGTCACAATTATAAGATCGTGGTTTCAAATCCTGGTGGGGTGAGGTGTTGATTATATGTAGAAGTCCGCATGCTTTATTGGGCTAATGAAATATATATGGATCCTCGTGTTTCGAAGCCGCATTTGGTAAAAAGTTGCTCTGATCACCTAAGCGGCACGGGTGGTCCCCATTAGAGGTTCATGGAGCCATAAGGCCGTTGAACAGGCTTTGTGTGAAATATAGTAGAGACTTTGACTGCTTTTATTGTCCTGGTGGCCCAGAGGTAGCATTCACCGGTCACAATTAGAAGATCGTGGGTTCGAATCCTGGTGGGGTGAGGTGTTGATTATATGAAGAAGTCCGTGTGCTTTATTGGGCTAATGAAATATATATGGATCCTCGTGTTTCGAAGCCGCATTTGGTAAAACGTTGCTCTGATCACCTAAGCGGCACAGGTGGTCCTCATTAGATGTTTACGGTGCCTTAAGCTCGTTGAACAGGCTTTGTGTGAAATATAGCAGAGTCTAGGACTGCTTTTATTGTTCCTGGTGGCCCAGAGGTAGCGTCCCCCGGTCACAATTATAAGATCGTGGGTTCAAATCCTGGTGTGGTGAGGTGTTGATTATATGTAGAAGTCCGAGTGCTTTATTGGGCTAATGAAATATATATGGATACTCGTGTTTCCAAGCCGGATATGGTAAAACGTTGCTCTGATCACCTAAGGGGCACGGGTGGTCCCGATTAGAGGTTCATGGCGCCATAAGGTCGTTGAACAGGCTTTGTGTGAAATATAGTAGAGTGTAGGACTGCTTTTATTGTCCTGGTGGCCCAGAGGTAGCGTTCCCCATCACAATTATAAGATCGTGGGTTGAATTCCTGGTGGGGTGAGGTTTTGATTATATGTAGAAGTCCGCGTGCTTTATTGGGCTATTGAAATATATATGGATCCTGTTTTGAAGCCTATTTGCAAAAACGTTGCCTGATCAGCTTAACGGGTGGTCCCCTCATGGTTCACAAGCTCTGCTGAACAGGCTTTGTGTGAAATATAGGCAGAGTCTAGACTGCTTTATTGTCCTAGTGGCCCAGAGAGGTAGCATTCCCCGGTCACAATTATAAGATCGTGGGTTCAAATCCTGGTGGGGGAGTGTGCGTTGATTAGCGGCAGCCCGCGTGCTTTGCCACAATGGTCATATAAGGGACCTTAAGCCAAGCCGGATTTGGTAAAACGTTGCTCTGATCACCTAAGCGGCACAGGTGGTCCCCATTAGAGGTTCATGGAGCCATAAAGTCGTTGAACAAGCTTTGTGTGAAATATAGTAGAGACTTTGACTGCTTTTATTGTCTTGGTGGCCCAGAGGTAGCATACCCCGGCCACAATTATAAGATCGTGGGTTTGAATCCTGGTGGGGTGAGGTGTTGATTATATGTAGAAGTCCGAGTGCTTTATTGGGCTAATGAAATATATATGGATACTCGTGTTTCCAAACCGGATATGGTAAAACGTTGCTCTGATCACCTAAGGGGCACGGGTGGTCCCCATTAGAAGTTCATGGCACCATAAGGTCGTTGAACAGGCTTTGTGTGAAATATAGTCGAGTCTAGGACTGCTTTTATTGTCCTGGTGGCCCAGAGGTAGCATACCCCGGTCACAATTATAAGATCGTGGGTTTGAATCTTGGTGGGGTGAGGTGTTGATTATATGTAGAAGTCCGAGTGCTTTATTGGGCTAATGAAATATATTTGGATCCTCGTGTTTCGAAGCAGCATTTTGTAAAACGTTGCTCTGATCACCTAAGCGGCACGGGTGGTCCCCATTAGAGGTTCACGGCGCCATAAGCTCGTTGAACAGGATTTGTGTGAAATATAGCAGAGTGTAGGACTGCTTTTATTGTCCTGGTGGCCCAGAGGTAGCGTCCCCCGGTCACAATTATAAGATCGTGGGTTCAAATCCTGGTGGGGTGAGGTGTTGATTATATGTAGAAGTCCGCGTGCTTTATTGGGCTAATGAAATATATATGGATCCTCGTGTTTCGAAGCCGCATTTGGTAAAACGTTGCTCTGATCACCTAAGGGGCACGGGTGGTCCCGCTTAGAGGTTCATGGCGCCATAAGGTCGTTGAACAGGCTTTGTGTGAAATATAGTAGAGTGTAGGACTGCTTTTATTGTCCTAGTGGCCCAGAGGTAGCATTCCCCGGTCACAATTATAAGATCGTGGGTTCAAATCCTGGTGGGGTGAGGTTTTGATTATATGTAAAAGTCTGCATGCTTTATTGGGCTAATGAAATATATATGGATCCTCGTGTTTCGAAGCCGGATTTGGTAAAACGTTGCTCTGATCACCTAAGCGGCACAGGTGGTCCCCATTAGAGGTTCATGAAGCCATAAGGTCGTTGAACAGGCTTTGTGTGAAATATAGTAGAGACTTGGACTGCTTTTATTGTCCTGGTGGCCCAGAGGTAGCATACCCCGGCCACAATTATAAGATCGTGGGTTTGAATCCTGGTGGGGTGAGGTGTTGATTATATGTAGAAGTCCGAGTGCTTTATTGGGCTAATGAAATATATATGGATACTCGTGTTTCCAAGCCGGATATGGTAAAACGTTGCTCTGATCACCTAAGGGGCACGGGTGGTCCCGATTAGAGGTTCATGGCGCCATAAGGTCGTTGAACAGGCTTTGTGTGAAATATAGTAGAGTGTAGGACTGCTTTTATTGTCCTGGTGGCCCAGAGGTAGCGTTCCCCATCACAATTATAAGATCGTGGGTTCAAATCCTGGTGGGGTGAGGTGTTGATTATATGTAGAAGTCCGCGTGCTTTATTGGGCTATTGAAATATATATGGATCCTCGAGTTTCCAAGCCAGATTTGGTAAAACGTTGCTTTGATAACCTAAGCAGCACTGATGGTCCCCATTAGAGGTTCACGGCGCCATAAGCTCTTTCAACAGGCTTTGTGTGAAATATAACAGTTTAGGACTGCTTTTAGTTTCCTGGTGGTTCAGAGGCACCGTTCCCCGGTCACAATTATAAGATCATGCGTTCAAATCCTGGTGGGGTGAGGTGTTGATTATATGTAGAAGTCTGCGTGCTTTATTGGGATAATGAAATATATATGGATCCTCGTGTTTCGAAGCCGCATTTGGTAAAACATTGCTCTGATCACCTAAGCAGCACGGGTGGTCCCCATTAGAGGTTCACGGCGCCATTATCTCGTTGAACAGGCTTTGTTTGAAATATAGCAGAGACTAGGATTGCTTTTATTGTCCTGGTGGCCCAGAGGTAGCGTTCCCCTGTCACAATTATAAGATCGTGGGTTCAAATCCTGGTTGGGTGAGGTTTTGATTATATGTAAAAGTCTGCGTGCTTTATTGGGCTAATGAAATATATATGGATCCTCGTGTTTCGAAGCCGGATTTGGTAAAACGTTGCTCTGATCACCTAAGCAGCACAGGTGGTCCCCATTAGAGGTTCATGGAGCCATAAGGTCGTTGAACAGGCTTTGTATGAAATATAGTAGAGACTTGGACTGCTTTTATTGTCCTAGTGGCCCATAGGTAGCATTCCCCGGTCACAATTATAAGATTGTGGTTTGAATTCCTGGTGGGGTGAGGTGTTGATTATATGTAGAAGTCTGCGTGCTTTATTGGGCTAATGAAATATATATGGATCCTCGTGTTTCGAAGCCGGATTTGGTAAAGCGTTGCTCTGATCACCTAAGCGGCACAGGTGGTCCCCATTAGTGGATCATGGAGCCATAAGGTCGTTGAACAGGCTTTGTGTGATATATAGTAGAGACTTGGACTGCTTTTATTGTCCTGGTGGCCCAGAGGTAGCATACCCCGGTCACAATTATAAGATCGTGGGTTTGAATCCTGGTGGGGTGAGGTGTTGATTATATGTAGAAGTCCGCGTGCTTTATTGGGCTAAATGAAATATATATGGATCCTCGTGTTTCGAAGCCGCATTTGGTAAAACGTTGCTCTGATCACCTAAGCGGCACGGGTGGTCCCCATTAGAGGTTCACGGCGCCATAAGCTCGTTGAACAGGCTTTGTGTGAAATATAGAGAGTCTAGGACTGCTTTTATTGTCCTGGTGGCCCAGAGGTAGCGTCCCCCGGTCACAATTAGAAGATCGTGGGTTCAAATCCTGGTGGGGTGAGGTGTTGATTATATGAAGAAGTCCGCGTGCTTTATTGGGCTAATGAAATATATATGGATCCTCGTGTTTCGAAGCCGCATTTGGTAAAACGTTGCTCTGATCACCTAAGCGGCACGGGTGGTCCCCATTAGAGGTTCACGGCACCAAAAGCTCGTTGAACAGGCTTGTGTGAAATATAGCAGAGTCTAGGACTGCTTTTAGTGTCCCAGGCCCAGATGTAGCGTTCCCCGGTCACAATTAGAAGATCGTGGGTTCAAATCCTGGTGGGGTGAGGTGTTGATTATATGTAGAAGTCCGAGTGCTTTATTGGGCTAATGAAATATATATGGATACTCGTGTTTCCAAGCCGGATATGGTAAAACGTTGCTCTGATCACCTAAGGGCACGGGTGGTTCCCATTATAGGTTCATGGCGCCATAAGGTCGTTGAACAGGCTTTGTGTGAAATATAGTAGAGTCTAGGACTGCTTTTATTGTCCTGGTGGCCCAGAGGTAGCATACCCGGTCACATTTATAAGATCGTGGGTTTGAATCCTGGTGGGGTGAGGTGTTGATTATATGTAGAAGTCTGAGTGCTTTATTGGGCTAATGAAATATATTTGGATCCTCGTGTTTCGAAGCCGCATTTTGTAAAACGTTGCTCTGATCACCTAAGCGGCACGGGTGGTCCCCATTAGAGGTTCACGGCGCCATAAGCTCGTTGAACAGGATTTGTGTGAAATATAGCAGAGTGTAGGACTGCTTTTATTGTCCTGGTGGCCCAAAGGTAGCGTTCCCCGGTCACAATTATAAGGTCGTGGGTTCAAATCCTGGTGGGGTGAGGTTTTGATTATATGTAGAAGTCCGCGTGCATTATTGGGCTATTGAAATATATATGGATCCTCCAGTTTCCAAGCCAGATTTGGTAAAACGTTGCTCTGATAACCTAAGCGGCAATGGTGGTCCCCATTAGAGGTTCACGGCGCCATAAGCTCATTCAACAGGCTTTGTGTGAAATATAACAGGCTAGGACTGCTTTTAGTTTCCTGGTGGTTCAGAGGCAGCGTTCCCCGGTCACAATTATAAGATCATGGGTTCAAATCCTGGTGGGGTGAGGTGTTGATTATATTAAGAAGTCCACATGCTTTATTGGGCGAATGAAATATATATGGATTCTCGTGTTTCGAAGCCGCATTTGGTAAAACGTTGCTCTGATCACCTAAGCGGCACGGGTGGTTCCCCTATAGTGGTTCACAGCGCCATAAGCTCGTTGAACAGGCTTTGTGTGAATTATAGCAGAGTCTAGGGCTGCTTTTATTGTCCTAGTGGCCCAGAGGTAGCATTCCCCGGTCACAATTATAAGATCGTGGGTTCAAATCCTGGTGGGGTGAGGTGTTGATTATATGTAGAAGTCTGCGTGCTTTATTAGGCTAATGAAATATATATGGATCCTCGTGTTTCGAAGCCGGTTTTGGTAAAACGTTGCTCTGATCACCTAAGAGGCACAGGTGGTCCCCATTAGTGGTTCATGGAGCCATAAGGTCGTTGAACAGGCTTTGTGTGAAATATAGTAGAGACTTGGACGTGCTTTATTGTCCTGGTGGCCCAGAGGTAGCATACCCCGGTCACAATTATAAGATCGTGGGTTGAATCCTGGTGGGGTGAGGTGTTGATTATATGTAGAAGTCCGGTGCTTTATTGGGCTGAATATATATGGATCCTCGTGAGCTGAAGCCGCATTTGGTAAAACGTTGCTCTGGATCACCTAAGCGGCACGGTGGTCCCCTTATTAGAGTTCACGGCGCCATAAGCTCGTTGGAACGGCTTTGTGTGAAATATAGCAGAGTCTAGGACTGCTGTCCTGGTGGCCCAGAGGTAGCATTCCCCGGTCACCATTATAAGATCGTGGGTTCAAATCCTGGTGGGGTGAGGTGTTGATTATATGTAGAAGTTTGCTTGCTTTATTGGGCTAATGAAATATATATGGATCCTCGTGTTTCGAAGCCGGATTTGGTAAAACGTTGCTCTGATCACCTAAGCGGCACAGGTGGTCCCCATTAGTGGTTCATGGCACCATAAGGTCGTTGAACAGGCTTTGTGTGAAATATAGCAGAGTCTAGGACTGCTTTTATTGTCCTGGTGGCCCAGAGGTAGCATTCCCCGGTCACAATTATAAGATCGTGGGTTCAAATCCTGGTGGGATGAGGTGTTGATTATATGTACAAGTCCGCGTGCTTTATTGGGCTAATGAAATATATATGGATCCTCGTGTTTCGAAGCCTCATTTGGTAAAACGTTGCTCTGATCACCTAAGCGGCACGGGTGGTCCTCATTAGAGGTTCACGGCGCCATAAGCTCGTTGATCAGGCTTTGTGTGAAAAATAGCAGAGTCTAGGAATGCTTTTAGTGTCCTGGTGGCCCAGAGGTAGCGATCCCCGGTCACAATTAGAAGATCGTGGGTTCGAATCCTGGTGAGGTGAGGTGTTGATTATATGAAGAAGTCCACGTGCTTTATTGGGCTAATGAAATATATATGGATACTCGTGTTTCCAAGCCGGATATGGTAAAACGTTGCTCTGATCACCTAAGGGGCACGGGTGGTCCGGATTAGAGGTTCATGGCGCCATAAGGTCGTTGAACAGGCTTTGTGTGAAATATAGTAGAGTGTAGGACTGCTTTTATTTTCCTGGTGGCCCAGAGGTAGCGTTCCCCATCACAATTATAAGATCGTTGGTTCAAATCCTGGTGGGGTGAGGTTTTGATTATATGTAGAAGTCCGCGTGCTTTATTGGGTTATTGAAATATATATGGATCCTCGAGTTTCCAAGCCAGATTTGGAAAAACGTTGCTTTGATAACCTAAGCAGCACTGCTGGTCCCCATTAGAGGTTCACGGCGCCTTAAGCTCATTCAACAGGCTTTGTGTGAAATATAACAGTCTAGGACTGCTTTTAGTTTCCTGGTGGTTCAGAGGCACCGTTCCCCGGTCACAATTATAAGATCATGCGTTCAAATCCTGGTGGGGTGAGGTGTTGATTATATGTAGAAGTCTGCGTGGTTTATTGGGATAATGAAATATATATGGATCCTCATGTTTCGAAGCCGCATTTGGTAAAACGTTGCTCTGATCACCTAAGTGGCACGGGTGGTCCCCTATAGTGGTTCACAGCGCCATACGCTCGTTGAACAGGCTATGTGTGAAATATAGCAGAGTCTAGGACTGCTTTTATTGTCCTAGTGGCCCAGAGGTAGCATTCCCCGGTCACAATTATAAGATCGTGGGTTCAAATCCTGGTGGGGTGAGGTTTTGATTATATGTAAAAGTCTGCGTGCTTTATTGGGCTAATGAAATATATATGGATCCTCGTGTTTCGAAGCCGGATTTGGTAAAACGTTGCTCTGATCACCTAAGCGGCACAGGTGGTCCCCATTAGAGGTTCATGGAGCCATAAGGTCGTTGAATAGGCTTTGTGTGAAATATAGTAGAGACTTGGACTGCTTTTATTGTCCTGGTGGCCCAGAGGTAGCATACCCCGGCCACAATTATAAGATCGTGGGTTTGAATCCTGGTGGGGTGAGGTGTTATTATATGCTTAGAAATCATGATTAACTTTATTGGGATAATGAAATATATATGGATCCTCGTGTTTCGAAGCCGCATTTGGTAAAACATTGCTCTGATCACCTAAGCAGCACGGGTGGTCCCCATTAGAGTTTCACGGCGCCATAATCTCGTTGAACAGGCTTTGTTTGAAATATAGCAGAGTCAAGGATTGCTTTTATTGTCCTGGTGGCCCAGAGGTAGCGTTCCCCTGTCACAATTAGAAGATCGTGGGTTCAAATCCTGGTGGGGTGAGGTGTTGATTATGTGTAGAAGTCCGCGTGCTTTATTGGGCTAATGAAATATATATGAATCCTCGTGTTTCGAAGCCGCATTTGGTAAAACGTTGCTCTGATCACCTAAGCAGCACGGGTGGTCCCCTATAGTGGTTCACAGCGCCATAAGCTCGTTGAACAGGCTTTGTGTGAAATATAGCAGAGTCTAGGGCTGCTTTTATTGTCCTAGTGGCCCATAGGTAGCATTCCCCGGTCACAATTATAAGATCGTGGTTTGAAATCCTGGTGGGGTGAGGTGTTGATTATATGTAGAAGTCTGCGTGCTTTATTGGGCTAATGAAATATATATGGATCCTCGTGTTTCGAAGCCAGATTTGGTAAAGCGTTGCTCTGATCACCTAAGCGGCACAGGTGGTCCCCATTAGTGGATCATGGAGCCATAAGGTCGTTGAACAGACTTTGTGTGAAATATAGTAGAGACATGGATTGCTTTTATTGTCCTGGTGGCCCAGAGGTAGCATACCCCGGTCACAATTATAAGATCGTGGGTTTGAATCCTGGTGGGGTGAGGTGTTGATTATATGTAGAAGTCCGCATGATTTATTGGGCAAATGAAATATATATGGATCCTCGAGTTTCCAAGCCGCATTTGGTAAAACGTTGCTCTGATCACTGCCTAAAGCGGCTTACTGGGTGGTCCCCATAGTGGATTCACAGCACCATAAGTTCGTTGAACAGGCTTTGTGTGAAATATAAGCAGGAGTCTAGGACTGCTTTGTGTCCTAGTGGCCGAGGGTAGCATGCAGTCCTGATTATAAGATCGTGGGTTTGAATCCTGGTGGGGTGAGGTGTTGATTATATGAAGAAGTCCGCGTGCTTTATTGGGCTAATGAAATATATATGGATCCTCTTGTTTCGAAGCCGCATTTGGTAAAACGTTGCTCTGATCACCTAAGCGGCACGGGCGGTCCTCATTAGAGGTTTACGGTGCCTTAAGCTCGTTGAACAGCCTTTGTGTGAAATATAGTAGAGACTTGGACTGCTTTTATTGTCCTGGTGGCCCAGAGGTAGCGTTCCCCGGTCACAATTTTAAGATCGTAGGTTCGAATCCTGGTGGGGTGAGGTGTTGATTATATGTTAAAATCTACGTGCTTTATTAGCCTAATGAAATATATATCGATCCTCGTGTTTCGAAGCCGGATTTGGTAAAACGTTGTTCTGATCACCTACGCGGCACGGGTGGTCCCCATTAGAGGTTCACGGCGCCATAAGCTCATTGAACAGGCTTTGTGTGAAATATGACAGAGTCTAGGATTGCTTTTAGTGTCCTGGTGGCCCAGAGGTAGTGTTCCCCAGTCAGAATTATAAGATCGTGGGTTCGTACCCTGGTGGGGTGAGGTGTTGATTATATGTAGAAGTCCGAGTGCTTTATTGGGTTACTCTGAACACCTAAGTGGCACGGGTGGTCCTTATTAGAGGTTTACGGTGCCTTAAGCTAGTTGAACAGGCTTTGTGTGAAATATAGCAGAGTCTAGGACTGCTTTTATTGTTCCTGGTGGCCCAGAGGTAGCGTCCCCCGGTCACAATTATAAGATCGTGGGTTCAAATCCTGGTGGAGTGAGGTGTTGATTATATGTAGAAGTCCGCGTGCTTTTATTGGGCTAATGAAATATATATGGATCCTCGTGTTTCGAAGCCGCATTTTGGTAAAAACGGTGCTCTGATCCACTAAAAGCAACACGGGTGGTCCCCTATAATTTAGTTCACGGCGCCATAAGCTCGTTGAACAGGCTTTGTGTGAAATATAGCAGAGTCTAGGACTGCTTTTATTGTCCTAGTGGCCCAGGTAGCATTCCCCGGTCACAATTATAAGATCGTGGGTTCCCATATCCTGGTGGGGTGAGGTGTTGATTATATGTAGAAGTCTGCGTGCTTTATTGGGCTGATGAAATATATATGGATCCTCGTGTTTCGAAGCCGGATTTGGTAAAACGTTGCTCTGATCACCTAAGCAGCACAGGTGGTCCCCATTTGAGGTTCATGGAGCCATAAGGTCGTTGAACAGGCTTTGTGTGAAATATAGTAGAGACTTGGACTGCTTTTATTGTCCTGGTGGCCCAGAGGTAGCGTTCCCCGGTCACAATTTTAAGATCGTAGGTTCGAATCCTGGTGGGGTGAGGTGTTGATTATATGATAAAATCTGCGTGCTTTGTTAGCCTAATGAAATATATATCGATCCTCGTGTTTCGAAGCCGGATTAGGCAAAACGTTGCTCTGATCACCTAAGCGGCACTGGTGGTCCCCATTAGAGGTTCACGGCGCCATAAGCTCATTGAACAGGCTTTGTGTGAAATATAACAGAGTCTAGGACTGCTTTTAGTGTCCTTGTGGCCCAGAGGTAGCGTTCCCCGGTCACAATTATAAGATCGTGGGTTCGAACCCTGGTGGGGTGAGGTGTTGATTATATGCTTAAAGTCAATTGGCTTTATTGGGTTAATGGTATATTTGGATCTCTCGTGTTTCGAAACGCATTGGTAAAAACGTTACTTTCTTAACACCTAGGTGGGCCAGATGGTCCCCATTAGAGGTTTACGGCGCCATAAGCTCGTTAAACAGGATTTGTGTGAAATATAGCAGAGTCTAGGACTGCTTTTATTGTCCTGGTGGCCCAGAGGTGGCGTTCCCCGGTCACAATTATAAGATCGTGGATTCAAATCCTGGTGGGGTGAGGTGTTGATTATATGTAGAAGTCCGCGTGCTTTATTGGGCTAATGAAATATATGGATCCTCGTGTTTCGAAGCCGCATTTGGTAAAACGTTGCTCTGATCATCTAAGCGGCACGGGTGGGTCCTCATTAGAAGGTTTACAGCGCGTTAAGCTCGTTAGACAGGCTTTGGTAATGAAATATATGAGTCTGGGATTTCCTTTTTATTACCTAGTGGCCCAGGTAGCGTCCCCGGTCACAATTATAAGATGTCGTGGGTTCAAATCTGGTGGGGTGGTGTGATTATATGTAAAGTCGCGTGCTTTTATTGGGCTAATGAAATATATGGATC
Source organism: Homarus americanus (assembly GCF_018991925.1). Taxonomy (NCBI): domain Eukaryota; kingdom Metazoa; phylum Arthropoda; class Malacostraca; order Decapoda; family Nephropidae; genus Homarus; species Homarus americanus. Next base: position 11,529 of record NW_024719290.1, read on the forward strand.
TCGTGTTTCGAAGCCGCATTTGAGTAAAAACGTTGCTCTGATCACCTAAGTAGCACAGGTGGTCCCCATTAGAGGTTCATGGAGCCATAAGGTCGTTGAACAGGCTTTGTGTAAAATATAGTAGAGACTTGGACTGCTTTTATTGTCCTGGTGGCCCAGAGGTAGCCTTCCCCGGTCACAATTTTAAGATCGTAGGTTCGAATCCTGGTGGGGTGAGGTGTTGATTATATGATGAAATCTGCGTGCTTTGCTAGCCTAATGAAATATATATGGATCCTCGTGTTTCGAAGCCGCATTTGGTAAAACGTTGCTCTGATCACCTAAGCGGCACGGGCGGTCCCCTATAGTGGTTCACAGCGCCATAAGCTCGTTGAAGAGGCTTTGTGTGAAATATAGTAGAGACTTGGACTACTTTTATTGTCCTGGTGGCCCAGAGGTAGCATTCCCCGGTCACAATTATAAGATCGTGGGTTCAAATCCTGGTGGGATGAGGTGTTGATTATATGTACAAGTCCGCGTGCTTTATTGGGCTAATGAAATATATATGGATCCTCGTGTTTTGAAGCCGCATTTGGTAAAACGTTGCTCTGATCACCTAAGTGGCACGGGTGGTCCCCATTAGAGGTTCATGGCGCCATAATTTCGTTGAACAGGCTTTGTGTGAAATATAACAGAGTCTAGGACTGCTTATAGTATCCTGGTGGCCCATAGGTAGCGTTCCTCGGTCACAATTATAAGATCGTGGGTTCGAATCCTGGTGAGGGGAGGTGTTGATCATATGTAGAAGTCCGCGCGTGCTTTATTGGGCTAATGAAATATATATGGATCCTCGTGTTTCGAAGCCGGATTTGGCAAAACGTTGCTCTGATCACCTAAGCGGCACGGGTGGTCCCCATTAGAGGTTCACGGCGCCAAAAGCTCGTTGAACAGGCTTTGTGTGAAACATAGCAGAGTCTAGGACTGCTTTTAGTATCCTGGTGGCCCAGAGGTAGCGTTCCCCGGTCACAATTAGAAGATCGTGGGTTTGAACCCTAGTGGGGTGAGGTGTTGATTATATGTAGAAGTCCGAGTGCTTTATTGGGTTAATGAAATATATTTGGATCCGCGTGTTTCGAAGCCGCATTTGGTAAAACGTTACTCTGAACACCTAAGTGGCACGGGTGGTCCCCATTAGAGGTTCACGGCTCTATAAGCTCGTTGAACAGGCTTTGTGTGAAATATAACAGCGTCTAGGACTGCTTTTAGTGTCCTGTTGGCCCAGAGGTAGTGTTCCCTGGTCACAATTATAAGATCGTGGTTTCGAATCCTGGTGGGGTGAGGTGTTGATTATATCTAGAAGTCCGCGTGCTTTATTGCGCTAATGAAATATATAAGGTTACTCGTGTTTCGAAGCCGGATTTCGTAAAACGTTGCTCTGATCACCTAAGCGGCACAGGTGGTCCCCATTAGAGGTTCATGGAGCCATAAGGTCGTTGAACAGGCTTTGTGTGAAATATAGTAGAGACTTGGACTGCAATTATTGTCCTGGTGGCCCAGAGGTAGAGTTCCCCGGTCACAATTTTAAGATCGTAGGTTCGAATCCTGGTGGGGTGAGGTGTTGCTTATATGTTAAAATCTGCGTGCATTATTAGCCTAATGAAATATATATCGATCCTCGTGTTTCGAAGTCGGATTTGGCAAAACGTTGCTCTGATCACCTAAGCGGCACGGGTGGTCCCCATTAGAGGTTCACGGCGCCATAAGCTCATTGAACAGGCTTTGTGTGAAATATAACAGAGTCTAGGATTGCTTTTAGTGTCCTGGTGGCCCAGAGGTAGCGTTCCCCAGTCACAATTATAAGATCGTGGGTTCGAACCCTGGTGGGGTGAGGTGTTGATTATATGTAGAAGTCCGAGTGCTTTATTGGGTTAATGAAATATATTTGGATCCTTGTGCTTCGAAGCCGCATATGGTAAAACGTTACTCTGAACACCTAAGTGGCACGGGTTGTCCCCATTAGAGGTTCACGGCGCTATAAGCTCGTTGAACAGGCTTTGTGTGAAATATAACAGCGTCTAGGACTGCTTTTAGTGTCTTGGTGGCCCAGAGGTAGCGTTCCCTGGTCACAATTATATGATCGTGGTTTCGAATCCTGGTGGGGTGAGGTGTTGATTATATCTAGAAGTCCGCGTGCTTTATTGCGCTAATGAAATATATAAGGATACTCGTGTTTCGAAGCCGGATTTAGTAAAACGTTGCTCTGATCACCTTAGCGGCACGGGTGATCCCCTTTAGAGGTTCATGGCGCCATAAGTTCATTCAACAGGCTTTGTGTGAAATATAACAGAGTGTAGGACTGCTTTTAGTGTTCTGGTGGTCCACAGGTAGCATTCCCTGTTCACAATTATAAGATCGTGGTTTAGAATCCTGGTGGGGGTGAGGTGTTGATTATATGTAGAAGTACGCGTGCTTTATTGGGCTAATGAAATATATATGGATCCTCGTGTTTCGAAGCCGGATTAGGTAAAACGTTACTCTGAACACCTATGCGGCACTGGTGGTCCTCTATAGAGATTCACGGCGCCATAAGCTCGTTGAGCAGGCTTTGTTTGAAAAATAGCTGAGTCTAGGACTGCTTTTAGTGTCCTGGTGGTCCACAGGTAGCATTCCCTGGACACAATTATATGATTTTGGGTTTGAATCCTGGTGGGGTGAGGTGTTGATTATATGTAGAAGTACGCGTGCTATATTGGGCTAATGAAATATATATGGATCCTCGTTCTTCGAAGCTGGATTTGGTAAAACGTTGCTCTGATCACCTAAGTGGCACGGGTGGTCCCCATTAGACGTTCACGGCACCATAAGCTCATTCAACAGGCTTTGTGTGAAATATAGCAGAGTCTAGGACTGCTTTTTGTGTCCTGGTGGTCCAGAGGTAGCGTTCCCTGGACACAATTATAAGATCGTGGGTACAAATCCTGGTGGGTTGAGGTGTTGATTATATGTAGAAGTCCGCGTGCTTTATTGGGCTAATGAAATATATATGGATCCTCTTGTTTCGAAGCCGGATTTGGTAAAACATTGCTCTGATCACCTAAGCGGCAGGGGTGGTCCCCATTAGAGGTTCACGGCGCCATAAGCTCATTCAACAGGATTTGTGTGAAATATAACAGAGTCTAGGACTGCTTTTAGTGTCCTGGTGGCCCAGAGGTAGCGTTCCCCTGTCACAATTATAAGATCGTGGGTTCAAATCCTGGTGGGGTGAGGTGTTGATTATATGTAGAAGTCCGCGTGCTTTATTGCGCTAATGAAATATATAAGGATACTCGTGTTTCGAAGCCGCATTTGGTAAAACGTTGCTCTGATCACCTAAGCGGCACGGGTGGTCCTCATTAGAGGTTTACAGTGCCTTAAGCTCGTTGAACAGGCTTTGTGTGAAATATAGCAGAGTCTAGGACTGCTTTTATTGTTCCTGGTGGCCCAGAGGTAGCGTCCCCCGGTCACAATTATAAGATCGTGGGTTCAAATCCTGGTGGGATGAGGTGTTGATTATATGTAGAACTCCGCATGCTTTATTGGGCTAATGAAATATATATGGATCCTCGTGTTTCGAAGCCGCATTTGGAAAAACGTTGCTCTGTCCACCTAAAGCGGCACAGGTGGTCCCCATTAGAGGTTCACGGCGCCTTGGAAGCTCGTTAGACAGGCTTTCTGAAACTGGCAGAGTCTAGGACTGCTTTTATTGTCCTGGTGGCCCAGAGGTAGCGTTCCCCGGTCACAATTAGAAGATCGTGGGTTCGAATCCTGGTGTGGTGAGGTGTTGATTATATGAAGAATTCCGCGTGCTTTATTGGGCTAATGATATATATATGGATCCTCGTGTTTCGAAGCCGCATTTGGTAAAACGTTGCTCTGATAACCTAAGCGGCATGGGTGGTCCCCATTAGAGGTTCACGGCGCCATAAGCTCGTTGAACAGGCTTTGTGTGAAATATAGCAAAGTCTAGGACTGCTTTATTGTCCTGGTGGCCCAGAGATAGCGTTCCCCGGTCACAATTAGAAGATCGTTGGTTCGAATCCTCGTGGGGTGAGGTGTTGATTATATGAAGAAGTCCGCGTGCTTTATTGGGCTAATGAAATATATATGGCTCCTCGTGTTTCGAAGCAGTTTGGTAAAACGTTACTCCTGATCACTAAAAGCGGCTAGGTGGTCCCAATGAGGTTCATGGAGCCATAAGGTCGTTGAACAGGCTTTGTGTGAAATATAGTAGAGACTTGGACTGCTTTTATTGTCCTGATGGCCCCAGGTAGCGTTCCCCGGTCACAATTTTAGATCGTAGAGTTCGGAATCCTGGTGGGGTGAGGTGTTGATTATATGTTAAAATCTGCGTGCTTTATTAGCCTAATGAAATATATATCGATCCTCGTGTTTCGAAGCCGGATTTGGCAAAACGTTGCTCTGATCACCTAAGCGGCACGGGTGGTCCCCATGAGAGGTTCACGGCGCCAAAAGCTCGTTGAACAGGCTTTGTGTGAAACATAGCAGAGTCTAGGACTGCTTTTAGTATCCTGGTGGCCCAGAGGTAGCGTTCCCCGGTCACAATTAGAAGATCGTGGGTTTGAACCCTAGTGGGGTGAGGTGTTGATTATATGTAGAAGTCCGAGTGCTTTATTGGGTTAATGAAATATATTTGGATCCTCGTGTTTCGAAGCCGCATTTAGTAAAACGTTACTCTGAACACCTAAGTGGCACGGGTGGTCCCCATTAGAGGTTCACGGCGCCATAAGCTCGTTGAACAGGCTTAGTGTGAATTATAACAGCGTCTAGGACTGCTTTTAGTGTCCTGGTGGCCCAGAGGTAGTGTTCCCTGGTCACAATTATAAGATCGTGGTTTCGAATCCTGGTGGGGTGAGGTGTTGATTATATGTAGAAGTACGCGTGCTTTATTGCGCTAATGAAATATATAAGGATACTCGTGTTTCGAAGCCGGATTTCGTAAAACATTGCTCTGTTCACCTTAGCGGCACGGGTGATCCCCTTTAGAGGTTCATGGCGCCATAAGTTCATTCAACAGGCTTTGTGTGAAATATAACAGAGTGTAGGACTGCTTTTAGTGTTCTGGTGGTCCACAGGTAGCGTTCCCTGTTCACAATTATAAGATCGTGGTTTAGAATCCTGGTGGGGGTGAGGTGTTGATTATATGTAGAAGTACGCGTGCATTATTGGGCTAATGAAATATATATGGATCCTCGTGTTTCGAAGCCGGATTAGGTAAAACGTTACTCTGAACACCTATGCGGCACTGGTGGTCCTCTATAGAGATTCACGGCGCCATAAGCTCGTTGAACAGGCTTTGTTTGAAATATAGCTGAGTCTAGGACTGCTTTTAGTGTCCTTGTGGTCCAAAGGTAGCATTCCCTGGTCACAATTATAAGATCGTGGGTTCGAATCCTGGTGGGGTGAGGTGTTAATTATATGTAGAAATCTGCGTGCTTTATTGGGCTAATAAAATAGATATGGATCCTCGTGTTTCGAAGTCGGATTTGGTAAAACGTTACTCTGATCACCTAAGTGGCACGGGTGGTCCCCATTAGACGTTCACGGCACCATAAGCTCATTCAACAGGCTTTTTGTGAAATATAGCAGAGTTTAGGACTGCTTTTAGTGTCCTGGTGGTCCAGAGGTAGCGTTCCCCGGTCACAATTATAAGATCGTGGGTACAAATCCTGGTAGGTTGAGGTGTTGATTATATGTAGAATCCGCGTGCTTTATTGGGCTAATGAAATATATATGGATCCTCGTGATTCGAAGCCTGATTTGGTAAAACGTTGCTCTGATCACCTAAGCGGCACAGGTGGTCCCCATTAGAGGTTCATTGAGCCATAAGGTCGTTGAACAGGCTTTGTGTGAAATATAGTAGAAACTTGGACTGCAATTATTGTCCTGGTGGCCCAGAGGTAGCGTTCCCCGGTCACAATTTTAAGATCGTAGGTTCGAATCCTGGTGGGGTGAGGTGTTGATTATATGTTAAAATCTGCGTGCTTTATTAGCCTAATGAAATATATATCGATCCTCGTGTTTCGAAGCTGGATTTGGCAAAACGTTGCTCTGATCACCTAAGTGGCACGGGTGGTCCCCATTAGACGTTCACGGCACCATAAGCTCATTCAACAGGCTTTGTGTGAAATATAGCAGAGTCTAGGACTGCTTTTAGTGTCCTGGTGTTCCAGAGGTAGCGTTCCCCGGTCACAATTATAAGATCGTGGGTACAAATCCTGGTGGGTTGAGGTGTTGATTATATGTAGAATCCGCGTGCTTTATTGGGCTAATGATATATATATGGATCCTCGTGTTTCGAAGCCGGATTTGGTAAAACATTGCTCTGATCACCTAAGTGGCACGGGTGGTCCCCATTAGAGGTTCACGGCGCCATAAGCTCATTCAACAGGATTTGTGTGAAATATAATAGAGTCTAGGACTGCTTTTAGTGTCCTGGTGGCCCAGAGGTAGCGTTCCCCTGTCACAATTATAAGATCGTGGGTTCGAATCCTGGTGGGGTGAGGTGTTGATTATATGGAGAAGTCCGCGTGCTTTATTGGGCTAATGAAATATATATGGATCCTCGTGTTTCGAAGCCGGATTTGGTAAAACGTTGCTCTGAACACCTAAGCGTCACTGGTGGTCCCGAGTAGAGTTTCACGGCGCCATAAGCTCGTTCAACAGGCTTTGGGTGAAATATTACAGCGTCTAGGACTGCTTTTAGTGTCCTGGTGGCCCAGAGGTAGCGTTCCTAGGTCACAATTAAAAGATCGTGGGTTTGAATCCTGGTGGGGTGAGGTGTTGATTATATTTAGAAGTCCGTGTGCTTTATTGGGCTAATGAAATAGATATGGATCCTCGTGTTTCGAAGCCGGATTTAGTAAAACGTTACTCTGAACATCTAAGCGGCACTGGTGGTGCTCATTAGAGGTTCACGGCGCCATAAGCTCGTTGAACAGGCTTTGTGTGAAATATAGCAGAGTCTTAGGACTGCTTTTATTGTCCTGGTGGCCCAGAGGTAGCGTTCTCCGGTCACAATTATAAGATCGTGGGTTCGAATCCTGGTGGGGTGAGGTGGTGATTATATGTAGAAGTTTACGTGCTTTATTGGACTAATGAAATAAATATGGATCCTCCTTTTTTGAAGCCTGATTTGGTAAAACGTTGCTCTGATCACCTTAGTGGCACGGGTGGTCCCCATTAGAGGTTCATGGCGCCATAAGCTCGTTGAACAGGCTTTGTGTGAAATATAACAGCGTCTACGACTGCTTTTAGTGTCCTGGTGGCCCAGAGGTAGCGTTCCTCGGCCACAATTATAAGATCGTGGGTTCGAATCCTGGTGGAGTGAGGTGTTAATTATATGTAGAAATCTGCGTGCTTTATTGGGCTAAAAAAATAGATATGGATCCTCGTGTTTCGAAGCCGGATTTGGTAAAACGTTACTCTGAACACCTAAGCGGCACGGGTGGTCCCCATTAGAGGTTCACGGCGCCATAAGCTCATTCAACAGGCTTTGTGTGAAATATAACAGAGCTTTAGACTGTTTTTATTGTCCTGGTGGTCCAGAGGTAGCGTTTCCTGTTCACAATTATAAGATCGGGTTCAAACTTGTGGGTGAGGTGTTGATTATATGTAGAAGTCTGTACGCTATTGGGCTAATGAAGGAGTAGTGGTGATCCTCGTGTTTCGAAGCCGGATTTGGTAAAACGTTACTCTGAACACCTAAGCGGCACGGGTGGTCCCTATTAGAGGTTCACGGCGCCATAAGCTCATTCAACAGGCTTTGTGTGAAATATAACAGAGTCTAGGACTGCTTTTAGTGTCCTGGTGGTCCAGAGGTAGCGTTTCCCGATCACAATTATAAGATCGTGGGTTCAAATCCTTGTGGGGTGAGGTGTTGATTATATGTAGAAGTCCGCATGCTTTATTGGGCTAATGAAATATATATGGTTCCTCGTGTTTCGAAGGCGGATTTGGTAAAACATTGCTTGATCACCTATGCGGCACCTGTGGTCCCAATTAGAGGCTTCACTGCGCCATAAGCTCATTCAACAGGCTTTGTGTGAAATATAACAGATTCTAGGACTGCTTTTAGTGTCCTGGTTGTCTAGAGGTAGTGTTCCCCGGTCACAATTATAAGATCGTGGGTTCGAATCCTGGTGGGGTGAGGTGTTGATTATATGTAGAAGTCCGTTTGCTTTAATGGGCTAATGAAATATATATGGATCCTCGTGTTTCGAAGCCGGATTTGGTAAAACGTTGCTCTGAACACCTAAGCGGCACTGGTGGTCCCCAGTAGAGGTTCACAGTGCCATAAGCTCATTGAACAGGCTTTGTGTGAAATATAACAGAGTCTAGGACTGCTTGTAGTGTCCTGGTGGTCCACAGGTAGCGTTTCCTGGTCACAATTATAAGATTTTTGGTTTGAATCCTGGTGGGGTGAGGTGTTGATTATATGTAGAAGTCCGCGTGCATTATTGGGCTAATGAAATATATATGGATTCTCGTGTTTCAAAGACGGATTTGGTAAAACGTTGCTCTGATCACCTAAGCGGCACGGGTCGTCCCCATTAGAGGTTCACACAGTCATAAGCTCGTTGAACAGGCTTTGTGTGAAATATAGCAGAGTCAAGAACTGCTTTTATTGTCCTGGTAGCCAAGAGGCAGCATTCCCCGGTCACAATAAAAGATCGTGGGTTCGAATCCTGGTGGGGTGAGGTGTTGATTATATGTAGAAATGTGCGTGCTCTATTGGGCTAATGAAATAGATATGGATCCTCCTCTTTCGAAGCCGGATTTAGTAAAACGTTGCTCTGATCACCTAAGCGGCACGGGTGGTCCCCATTAGAGGTTCACGGCGCCATAAGCTCATTGAACAGGCTTTTTGTGAAATATAACAGAGTCTAGGACTGCTTTTAGTGTCCTGGTGGCCCAGAGGTAGCGTTCCCCGGTCACAATTATAAGATCGTTGGTTCGAATCCTGGTGGGGTGAGGTGTTGATTATATGTAGAAATGTGCGTGCTCTATTGGGCTAATGAAATAGATATGGATTCTCGTGTTTCGAAGCCGGATTTAGTAAAACGTTACTCTGAACACCTAAGCAGCACTGGTGGTCCTCATTAGAGGTTCACGGCGCCATAAGCTCATTGAACAGGCTTTGTGTGAAATAGAACAAAGTCTATGACTGCTTTTAGTGTCCTGGTGGTCCACAGGTAGCATTCCCTGGTCACAATTATATGATTTTGGGTTTGAATCCTGGTGGGGTGAGGTGTGATTTTATGTAGAAGTCCGCGTGCTTTATTGAGCTAAAGAAATATATTTGGATCCTCGTGTTTTGTAGCCGGATTTGGTAAAACGTTGCTCTGGTCACCAAGCGGCACGTGTGATCCCCATTAGAGGTTCACGGCGCCATAAGCTCGTTGAACAGGCTTTGTGTGAAATATAACAGAGTCTAGGACTGCTTTTAGTGTCCTGGTGGTCCACAGGTAGCATTCCCTAGTCTCGTTGTTGTTGTTGTTGAGATTGTCGGACCGCAGTCCGACACGGGCCTTTGCCTATAGGCAGCCCGTTTGGTGGTTCCGGCTGGAGCTCCAGGAGCAGCCAGACCGGATTGGGATTAGAGGTGGTCCCACCTGCAGATTGGAAGGATACTGCAGGTTGCAAGTGTGAGCGGACCCCCGATCAGTGGATGCTTACCACCAACCCCCACTCTTGGACGTGGTCAGTTTCGGAGTGGCGCGCCCCCTGAACTGGGGTCCGCACTTGCTGGGAGAGGATACTTTCTAAGCTATCTGGGTGGTGGGTATCGTGTGATGACCCGGAGTAGGTGGTGAATGTGGTCTGTTTGGGCCTTTCGGGTTAGAGTGGCCGCTGGTGTTGCGTGTGTTTCTTGTGAGATTTGAGTTCTGTTTCGGAGGCTTTGTGTGACTTCGCAGTCGAGGAGATAGTGTTCAAGTGGGTTGGCTGCTGGCTCCTGACAGTAGGTGCATTCCATGACGTCATTTCCGATCATCTGCCAGGAGCACTTGTACCCTAGTCGTAGTCGATGAAGGCTGACTTGGGTTTGTCTTGGAGTTTTCTTGTCAGCGAAAGGTGGTTCCCCTTTTGTGGCCGCCAGGTACCATTTGGCTGATTGGGAACCAGCGTTGAGTGCATGAAGGAAGCTCTTTTTGATGTGGAGCTTGGTAGTCTTTCTGAGGTGATTCTTGATCTGTTGCACACTTGCTGGAACTTGGATGTGTACGCTACTAGAACGTGTAGCTGCCTTGGCTGCTTCGTCTGCCACGTTGTTTCCTCCGATCCCTACATGACTGGGAATCCAGTGTAAGACGACTGGTCGGTTTTGGCTTTGGAATTCCTGTAGCTGTGCGAGGATCGAGGTGATGATGTGGACGTTGTCTCTTGGTTGACTGTGTTGCAGCGCCTGCATGGCCGATTTCGAGTCCGTGTGAATTATGACGGACTTGTTGTGTTGTGTTGCAGCGTGTTGTAGGGCCTTTGAGATTGCTACCAGTTCTGTTTGTAGGGTGGAGCAGTCATTGGAAAGTCTCCATTGGAGGGTCTGACCTTGGGTGTAGAAGGCCGCTCCGGATCTATGATGTTTTGGGTCCACTGAGCCGTCTGTGAAGTATGATGCTGCATCAGCCGGTGTCTCGGTGGCTATGGCTTCGAGAGTTATTTTTTTGAGGTCCTCCTTCTGGAGGTTGGCTTTACTATCGCCTAGGTCGGTAAATTTGAGTGTGGCTGGTGGAGGGCTCCATGGTGGAGGAACAGCGTAACCATTGTCTCGTGTGTCTTGGTTGTTCTTGACGAGTGTTTCTGCTTGCAGGTGTCGGATGACCTCGCTTGCCTCGTGCGACCAGGTGGCCCCTCGCACTCTGTGGTCGAGGTGGAGGGAGGCACTGATTCGAATCTTGGCAACTGTGGGCTTGTCTGCTCTACAGATTTTGGCGAGGAGACCGGCTGTCACCTGCTTGACTCGTACTGCCAGGGGTGGTAGTTCGGTTTCCATTTGCAGATTGCAAATTCTGGTCCACATGGGTGCTCCGAGCATGGTCCTGAGAGCATTGTTTTGAATGACTTCTAGCTTAGCTATTTGGTCTTCTCTCAGTCCAATGAGTGCTGGAGCACTGTAATCTACCAGCGATCTGATGGCGGCTGTGTAGTAGGCTTTGAGCACATGAAGGTTTGCTCCTGCGGATTTGCTGGTGAGCGACCTCATTATATTGTGTCTGCTCTTCGTCCTGTGCCTGAGATACTCGAGTTGCGGCTTGAAGGTGAGTTTCTGGTCAAACCAGATTCCAAGACACTGGTGGGCGTTGGTCCAGACTACCGGCGTGTTTTGTATGGAGAGCATCTTGTCTGGTGTGTCTGTGCAGATGGCCATCGCTTTCGACTTGGCTGGATTTATCTTGAGTCCAAGTCTGTTGCACTCCTCTTCTATAAGTTGGAGTGCGTGTTGCGTGTTGGCTAGTCTGTTCGATCCTCTTACTATAAGCTGTAAGTCGTCTGCATAGCATAGGAGCTTGGCTGTTTGTCTGAAAGGAAGTTTGACTAGATTTTCCATCAGGACATTGAACAGCATTGGACTGAGGATGCCTCCTTGTGGGGTTCCGTTTTCGTGGACCCTGTAGTTTGAGGTTGCTCCCTGAAAGCGTACTCGTGCTTCTCTCTGTGTGAGGTAGTTCTGGATCCACCCCAGCAACCTTCCTTTGACGCCTTTTTTAGCGAGCGTAGTTGTAATGGCCAAAGGATTTGCTAGTTCGAAGGCTTTCTCCAGGTCGAGGAAGACCACCAGAGCTGGTTTGTTGTCCACTGTGCTGAGTATCTCGGCGATGTTGTTGCCTGTGCCGGTGTTCTCGGTGTAAGCAAAGATGTGAGGGTGTGGGCTGCCTACTTTCCACTTGAGTCGGTTGAGGGCCATTCTTTCTCCCGTCTTCGCTATGCAGCTGAGAAGGGAGATGGGCCTCGGTTTGTCTGGTTCCCTGGGCTTCGGAATGGGCTGTATATCTGCCTTCTTCCATTCCGGTGGGAGTCTTTGTGTTGTCCACGAAGCATTGATGGCTTGCAGCAGAGCCTCGTGTCCGGCTGTACCGGCATGAGAAAGCATGGAGTAGGTTATCCTGTCGGCCCCTG
>NW_024719291.1:0-10745 GCF_018991925.1 Homarus americanus
CCTGATCGAGTGTAACAAAGTCCCCTGATAGAGGATAACAAAGTTCCCTGATCGAGTAAGGCAAAGTCCCCTGATCGAGTATATTAAATTCCCCTGATCGAGTATAACAAAGCCCACTCATCTAGTATAACAAAGTCCCCTGATCAAGTATAACAAAGCCCCCTGATCGAGTATAACAAAGTCCCCTAATCGAGTATAACAACTGCCCCTTATCGAGTATAACAAAGGCCTCTGATCGAGTACAACAAAGGCCCCTGGTCGAGTATAACAAAGTCCCCTCATCGAGTATAACAAATTCCCCGAATCGAGAATAACAAAGCCCCCTGAACGAGTATAACAAAGATCCCTCATCGAGTATAACAAAGTCCGCTGATAAAGTATAACAAAGTCCCCTGATCGAATATAACAAAGTCCCCTGATCGGGTATAGCAAATTCCCCTGATCGAGTATATTAAATTCCCTGATCGAGTATAACAAAGTCCACTCATCGAGTATAACAAAGTCCTCTGATTGAGATAAGAAAAGGACCTCCTGATCGCGTATAACAAAGTCTGATCGGGAATAACAAAAGCCCCGGAACGGTATAACAAAGATCCTGATCCGAGATAACCACAAATTCTGAACAGTATAACAAAGTCCCGTGATCAAGTATATTAAGTCCCTTATCGAGTGTAAAGTCCCTGATGAAATTATAAACAAAGTCCCCTCATCGAGTATAACAAAGGCCCCTGATCGAGTATAACAAAGTCCCCTGATTGTGTATAACAAAGTCCCCTGATCGAGTATAACAAAAGCCCCTGATCGAGTATAACAAAATCCCCTGATCGAGTATATACAAAGTCCCCTCATCGGGTATAGCAATGTCCCCTGATCGATTATATTAAAGTCCCTCATCGAGTAATACAAAGTCCACTGATCTGCCCTGATCAACTATATCAAAGTCCCCTGATCGAGTAAAACAAAGTCCCCTGATCGAGTAAAACAAAGTCCCCTGATCGAGTATAACAAATTCCCCTGATCGAGTATAACAAAGTCCCCTCAACGAGTATAACAAAGGCCCCTTATCGAGTATAACAAACTTCCCTGATCGAGTATAGCAAAGTCCCCTGATAGAGTATAACACAGCCCCCTCATCGAGTATAACAAAGTCACATGACCGAGTATAACAAAGCCCCCTGAACGAGTATAACAAAAATCCCTGATCGAGTATAACAAAGGCCCCTTATCGAGTATAACAAAGTTTGCTGATCGAGTGTAATAAAGGCCCCTGATCGAGTATAACAAAGTTTCGTGATCGAGTACAACAAAGGCTCCTGATCGAGTACAACAAAGGCCCCTCATCGAGTACAACAAAGGCCCCTGATCGAGTATAACAAAGTCCCCTCATCAAGAATAACAAAGCCCCTCATCGAGTATAACAATATCCCCTGATCGAGTATAACAGTCCCCTGATCAAGTATAACAAATTCCCCTAAGTGAGAATAACAAAGTCCCCTCATCGAGTATAACAAAGGCCCCTTATCGAGTATAACAAAGCCTCCTGATCTAGTATAGCAAATTCTCCTGATCGAGTACAGCAAAGTCCCCTGATCGAGTATAAAAAGTCCCCTCATCGAGTATAACAAAGTCCTTATCCCCAAGGTATAGCAAAGTCGCGAACGAGGTATAGCAAAACTGAACGAGTATAACAAAGATGCTGAAGTCAGGTATAACAAAAGTCCCCTGATGAGGGATAACAAAGTTCTGATCGAGGTAAGGCAAGTCCCTGATCGGTATATTAAATTCCCCTGATGGTATAACAAAGAATCCCACTCATCCTAGTATAACAAAGTCCTGATCGATATAACAAAGTCCCCTGATCGAGTATAACAAAGTCCCCTAATCGAGTATAACAACTGCCCCTTATCGAGTATAACAAAGGCCTCTGATCGAGTACAACAAAGGCCCCTGGTCGAGTATAATAAAGTCCACTCATCAAGAATAACAAAGAAAACTGATCGAGTATAACAAAGTCCCCAGATCCAGTATAACAAAGTCCCCTGATAGAGTAAAACAAAGGCCCCTCATCGAGTATAACAAAGTCCCTGATAGAAATTACTTAACAAAGATCACTGATCCCGGTATAACGGAGCCTTCATCGAGAACTCAATAAGGTCCCTGATCCAGGTACTGCTCGAAGTCTGATCCAAGTATAACAAAGCCCTCATCGCGGGCATAACCAAAAGTCACTATCGAGAGTATAACAAGGTTCCTGATCCCTGATCGAGTATAACAATGGCCTCTTATCGAGTATAACAATGGCCCCTGATCGAGTACAACAAAGCCCCCTGATCGAGTACGACAATGACCCCTGATCGAGTATAACAAAGTCGCCTAATCGAGTATAACAAAGGCTCCTCATCGAATATAACAAAGGCCCCTAATCGAGTATAACAAAGTCTCCTGATCGAGTATATCAAAGTCCCGATCGAATATAACAAAGGCCCCTGTTCGAGTATAACAAAGTCCCCAGATTGAGTATAACAAAGTCCCTCGATCGAGTATAACAAAGGCCCCTGATCGAGTATAACAAAGTCCCCTGTTTGTGTATAACAACGTCCCCTGATCGAGTATAACAAAAGCCCCTGATCGAGTAAAACAAAGTCCCCTGATTGTGTATAACAAAGTCCCCTGATCGAGTATAACATAGGCCCCTCATCGAGTATAGCAAAGTCCCCTGATCGAGTATATTAAAGTCCCCTGATCGAGTATAACAAAGTCCACTGATCTGCCTTCATCAACTATAACAAAGTCCCCTAATAGCGTATAACAAAGCCCCTTGATCGAGTAAAACAAAGTCCACTGATCGGGTATAACAAAGTCCCCTGATCGAGTATAACAAAGTCCCCTAATCGAGTATAACAAAGCCCCTTGATCGAAAATAACAAATTCCCCTAATCAAGTGTAAGGAAGTCCCCTGATCGCGTATAACAAAGTCCCTCATCTGGCGAGGTATAACAAAGGCCCTTATCGAGGTATAACAAAGCCCCTGATCGAGTATGGCAAAGTCCCTGATCCGAGGTATAACAAAGAGTCCCTGATCCAAGTATAACAAATTCCCCTAATCGAGAATAACAAAGTCCCCTAATCGAGTATAACAAAGGCCCCTTATCGAGTATAACAAAGCCCCCTCATCGAGTATAGCAAAGTCCCCTGATCGAGTATAACAAAGTCGCCTCATCGAGTATAACAAAGGCCCCTTATCGAGTATAACAAAGCCCCCTCGTCGAGTATAGCAAAGTCCCCTGATCGAGTATAACAAAGTCCCCTAATCGTGTATAACAAATTCCCCTAATCTAGAATAACAAAGTCCCCTCATCGAGTATAACAAGGCCCTTATTTCAGGTATAGCAGGCTTTCTCATCAGTATGAACCAAAGTCCCTGACCGGTATAACAAAAGTCCCTCATCCCGAGTATAACAAAGCCCTCATCAGGTATATTAAAGTCCCTCATCGAGTATAACAAAGTCCCTCATCGAGTATGTAACACTTGGCCTGATCGGTATAACAAAGTCCTGATCGAGGTATAACAAAATTCATACGATCGGGTATAACAAAGTCCCCTGATCGAGTATAACAAAGCCCCCTCATCGATTATATTAAAGTCCCCTGATCGAGTATAACAAAGTTCACTAATCTAGTATAACAAAGTCCCCTGATCAAGTGTGACAAAGCCCCCTGATCGAGTATAACAAAGCCCCCTGATCGAGTATAACAAAGGGCCCTGATCGAGTAAAAAAAGTCCCCTGATCGAGTATAACAAAGTCCCCTCATCGAGTAAAACAAAGTCCCCTCATCGGGTATAACAAATTCCCCTAATCGAGAATAACAATGCCCCCTGAAAGAGTATAAAAAAGATCCCTGATCGAGTATAACAAAGTCCCCTGATAGAGTATAACAAAGTCCGCTGATCGAGTATAACAAAGTCCCCTGATCGGGTATAGCAAATTCCCCTGATCGAATATATTAAATTCCCTGATCGAGTATAACAAAGTCCACTCATCGAGTATAACAAAGTCCTCTGATTGAGAATAAGAAAGTCTCCTGATCGCGTATAACAAAGTCCCCTGATCGAAAATAACAAAGCCCCCGGAACGAGTATAACAAAGATCCCTGATCGAAGATAACAAATTCCCCTGAACGAGTATAACAAAGTCCCTGATAGAGTATAACAAAGCCCCCTCATCGAGTATAACAAAGGCCCCTGATCGAGTATAACAAAGTCCCCTGATTGTGTATAACAAAGTCCCCTGATCGAGTATAATAAATTCCCCTGATCGTGTATAACAAAGTCCCCTCATCGAGTATAACAAAGGCCCCTTATCGAGTATAACAAAGGCCCCTGATCGAGTATAACAAATTCCCCTAATCGAGTATAACAAAGTCCCCTCATCGAGTATAGCAATGTCCTCTGATCGAGTATTTTAAAGTCCCTCATCGAGTATAACAAAGTCCCCTCATCGAGTATAACAAAGTCCCCTCATCGAGTATAACAAAGCCCCCTGATCGAGTATAACAAAGTCCCCTCATCGAGTATAACAAAGTCACCTGAACGAGTATAACAAAGCCCCCTGAACGAGTATAACAAAGATCCCTGATCGAGTATAACAAAGTCAACTGATCGAGTATAACAAAGTCACCTGAACGAGTATAACAAAGCCCCTTGAACGAGTATAACAATGATCCGTGATCGAGTATAACAAAGTCCCCTGATAGAGTAGAACAAATATCCCTGATCGAGTATAACAAAGTCCCCTAATCGAGTATAACAAAGTCCCCTCATCGAGTATAACAAAGTCCCCTCATCGAGTATAACAAATTCCCCTAATCGAGAATAACAAAGCCCCCTGAACGAGAATAACAAAGATCCCTGATCGCGTATAACAAAGTCCGCTGATAAAGTATAACAAAGTCCCCTGATCGAGTATAACAAAGTCCCCTGATCGGGTATAGCAAATTCCCCTGATCGAGTATATTAAATTCCCTGATCGAGTGTAACAAAGTTCACTCATCGAGTATAACAAAGTCCTCTGATTGAGAATGAGAAAGTCTCCTGATCGCGTATAACAAAGTCCCCTGATCGAGTATAACAAAGCCCCCGGAACGAGTATAACAAAGATCCCTGATCGAAGATAACAAATTCCCCTGAACGAGTATAACAAAGTCCCGTGATCGAGTATATTAAAGTCCCCTTATCGAGTATAACAAAGTCCCCTGATAGAGTATAACAAAGTCCCCTCATCGAGTATAACAAAGGCCCCTGATCGAGTATAACAAAGTCCCCTGATTGTGTATAACAAAGTCCCCTGATCGAGTGAAACAAAGGCCCCTGATCGAGTATAACAAAATCCCCTGATCGAGTATATACAAAGTCCCCTCATCGGGTATAGCAATGTCCCCTGATCGATTATATTAAAGTCCCTCATCGAGTATAACAAAGTCCACTGATCTGCCCTGATCAACTATAACAAAGTACCCTGATCGAGTATAACAAAGTCCCCTGATCGAGTAAAACAAAGTCCCCTGATAGAGTATAACAAATTCCCCTGATCGAGTAAAACAAAGTCCCCTGATAGAGTATAACAAATTCCCCTTATTGAGTATAACAAAGTCACCTGAACGAGTATAACAAAGCCCCCTGAACGAGTATAACAAAGATGCCTGATCGAGTATAACAAAGTCCCCTGATAGAGGATAACAAAGTTCCCTGATCGAGTAAGGCAAAGTCCCCTGATCGAGTATATTAAAGTCCCCTGATCGAGTATAACAAAGTCCACTCATCTAGTATAACAAAGTCCCCTGATCAAGTATAACAAAGCCCCCTGATCGAGTATAACAAAGTCCCCTCATCGAGTATAACAAAGGGCCCTGATCAGGTATAACAAAGTCCCCTGATCGAGTATAACAAAGTCCCCTATTCGAGTATAACAACTGCCCCTTATCGAGTATAACAAAGGCCTCTGATCGAGTACAACAAAGGCCCCTGGTCGAGTATAACAAAGTCCCCTCATCGAGTATAACAAATTCCCCTAATCGAGAATAACAAAGCCCCCTAAACGAGTATAACAAAGATCCCTCATCGAGTATAACAAAGGCCGCTGATAAAGTATAACAAAGTCCCCTGATCGAGTATAACAAAGTCCCCTGATCGGGTATAGCAAATTCCCCTGATCGAGTATATTAAATTCCCTGATCGAGTATAACAAAGTCCACTCATCGAGTATAACAAAGTCCTGTGATTGAGAATGAGAAAGTCTCCTGATCGCGTATAACAAAGTCCCCTGATCGAGTATAACAAAGCCCCCGGAACGAGTATAACAAAGATCCCTGATCGAAGATAACAAATTCCCCTGAACGAGTATAACAAAGTCCCGTGATCGAGTATATTAAAGTCCCCTTATCGAGTATAACAAAGTCCCCTGATAGAGTTTAACAAAGTCCCCTCATCGAGTATAACAAAGGCCCCTGATCGAGTATAACAAAGTCACCTGATTGTGTATAACAAAGTCCCCTCATCGAGTATAACAAAAGCCCCTGATCGAGTATAACAAAATCCCCTGATCGAGTATATACAAAGTCCCCTCATCGGGTATAGCAATGTCCCCTGATCGATTATATTAAAGTCCCTCATCGAGTATAACAAAGTCCACTGATCTGCCCTGATCAACTATAACAAAGTCCCCTGATCGAGTAAAACAAAGTCCCCTGATCGAGTATAACAAATTCCCCTGATCGAGTATAACAAAGTCCCCTCATCGAGTATAACAAAGGCCCCTTATCAAGTATAACAAACTTCCCTGATCGAGTATAGCAAAGTCCCCTGATAGAGTATAACACAGCCCCCTCATCGAGTATAATAAAGTCACATGACCGAGTATAACAAAGCCCCCTGAACGAGTATAACAAAGGCCCCTTATCGAGTATAACAAAGTTTGATGATCGAGTGTAATAAAGGCCCCTGATCGAGTATAACAAAGTCTCGTGATCGAGTACAACAAAGGCCCCTGATCGAGTACAACAAAGGCCCCTCATCGAGTACAACAAAGGCCCCTCATCGAGTATAACAAAGTCCCCTCATCAAGAATAACAAAGCCCCTCATCGAGTATAACAAATCCCTGATCGAGTATGATCAGGTCCCCAGATCAGTATAACAAATTCCCCTAAGGTAGGAATAACAAAGTCCCTCATCCGGAAATTGTAACAAAAGGCCCTTATCGAGTATAACAAAGCCCCCTGATCGAGTATATGAAATTCTCCTGATCGAGTATAGCAAAGTCCCCTGATCGAGTATAAAAAGTCCTCATCAGTATGCAAAGTCCCTTATCGAGGTATAACAAAGTCACCTGAACAGTATAACAAAGCCCCTGAACAGTATAACAAAAGATGCCTGATCGATACCTATAAAAGTCCCCTGAAAGAGGATAACAAAGTTCTCTGATCGAGTAAGGCAAAGTCCCCTGATCGAGTATATTAAAGTCCCCTGATCGAGTATAACAAAGTCCACTCATCTAGTATAACAAAGTCCCCTGATCAAGTATAACAAGAGTCCCCTCATCGAGTATAACAAAGCCCCCTGATCGAGTATAACAAAGTCCCCTGATCGTGTATAACAAAGTCCCCTGATCGAGTATAACAAAGTCCCCTAATCGAGTATAACAACTGCCCCTTATCGAGTATAACAAGGGCCTCTGATCGAGTACAACAAAGGCCCCTGGTCGAGTATAACAAAGTCCCCTCATCAAGAATAACAAAGAAAACTGATCGAGTATAACAAAGTCCCCAGATCCAGTATAACAAAGTCCTCTGATAGAGTAAAACAATGGCCCCTCATCGAGTATAACAAAGTCCCCTGATAGAGTATAACAAAGTCCACTGATCCAGTATAACAAAGACCCTTCATCGAGCATAACAAAGTCCCCTGATCGAGTATAACAAAGTCCCCTGATCAAGTATAACAATGCCCCTCATCGAGTATAACAAAGTCCCCTTATCGAGTATAACAAAGTTCCCTGATCGTGTATAACAATGGCCCCTTATCGAGTATAACAATGGCCCCTGATCGAGTACAACAAAGCCCCCTGATCGAGTACAACAATGACCCCTGATCGAGTATAACAAAGTCGCCTAATCGAGTATAACAAAGGCTCCTCATCGAATATAACAAAGGCCCCTAATCGAGTATAACAAAGTCCCCTGATCGAGTATATCAAAGTCCCGATCGAATATAACAAAGGCCCCTGTTCGAGTATAACAAAGTCCCCAGATTGAGTATAACAAAGTCCCTCGATCGAGTATAACAAAGGCCCCTGATCGAGTATAGTAAAGTCCCCTGTTTGTGTATAACAACGTCCCCTGATCGAGTATAACAAAGGCCCCTGATCGAGTAAAACAAAGTCCCCTGATTGTGTATAACAAAGTCCCCTGATCGAGTATAACATAGGCCCCTCGTCGAGTATAGCAAAGTCCCCTGATCGAGTATATTAAAGTCCCCTGATCGAGTATAACAAAGTCCACTGATCTGCCCTCATCAACTATAACAAAGTCCCCTAATCGAGCATAACAAAGCCCCTTGATCGAGTAAAACAAAGTCCACTGATCGGGTATAACAAAGTCCCCTGATCGAGTATAACAAAGTCCCCTAATCGAGCATAACAAAGCCCCTTGATCGAGTAAAACAAAGTCCACTGATCGGGTATAACAAATTCCTCATCAAGTATATAACAAATTCTAATCGAGAATAACAGTCCTCATCGAGTATAACAAAGGCCCCTTATCGAGCATAAATAAAGCCCTGATCGAATATAAGAAAGTCCCTCTGATCGAGTATACAAAGTCCTGATCAAGTATAACAAATTCTAATCGAGAATAACAAAGTCCCCCGCTAATCGAGTATAACAAAGGCCCCTTATCGAGTATAAACAAACCCCCTCATCGTATAGCAAAGTCCCCTGATCGAGTATACAAAACCTCATCGAGTATAACAGCGCCCTGATCAACTATAACAAAGTCCCCTGATCGAGTATAACAAATTCCCCTGATCGAGTAAAACAAAGTACCCTGATCGAGTATAACAAATTCCCCTGATCGAGTATAACAAAGTCCCTCATCGAGTTTAACAAAGGCCCCTTATCGAGTATAACAAAGCCCCCTCATCGAGTATAGACAAAGTCCCCTGATCGAGTATAACAAAGTCCCCTCATCGAGTATAACAAAGCCCCCTCATCAAGTATATTAAAGTCCCCTCATCGAGTATAACAGAGTCCCCTCATCGAGTATAACAAAGCCCCCTGATCGAGTATAACGAAGTCCCCTGATCGAGTATAACAAAGTCACCTGAACGAGTATAACAATGCCCCCTGAACGAGTATAACAAAGATCCCTGATCGAGTATAACAAAGTCCCCTGATAGAGTATAACAAATTCCCCTGAACGAGTATAACAAAGTCCCCTGATAGAGTATAACAAAGCCCCCTCATCGAGTATAACAAAGGCCCCTGATCGAGTATAACAAAGTCCCCTGATTGTGTATAACAAAGTCCCCTGATCGAGTATAATAAATTCCCATGATCGTGTATAACAAAGTCCCCTCATCGAGTATAACAAAGGCCCCTTATCGAGTATAACAAAGGCCCCTGATCGAGTATAACAAATTCCCCTGATCGAGTATAACAAAGTCCCCTCATCGAGTATAGCAATGTCCCCTGATCGAGTATTTTAAAGTCCCTCAACGAGTATAACAAAGTCCCCTCATCGAGTATAACAAAGATCCCTGATCGAAGATAACAAATTCCCCTGAACGAGTATAACAAAGTCCCCTGATAGAGTATAACAAAGTCCTCTGATTGCGAATAAGAAAGTCTCCTGATCGCGTATAACAAAGTCCCCTGATCGAGTATAACAAAGCCCCCGGAACGAGTATAACAAAGATCTCTGATCGAAGATAACAAATTCCCCTGAACGAGTATAACAAAGTCCCCTGATAGAGTATAACAAAGCCCCCTCATCGAATATAACAAAGGCCCCTGATCAAGTATAACAAAGTCCCCTAATTGTGTATAACAAAGTCCCATGCTCGAGTATAACAAAAGCCCCTTATCGAGTATAACAAAGGCCCCTGATCGAGTATAACAAATTCCCCTGATCGAGTATAACAAAGTCCCCTCATCGAGTATAACAAAGCCCCCTCATCGAGTATATTAAAGTCCCCTCATCGAGTATAACAAAGTCCCCTCATCGAGTATAACAAAGACCCCTCATCGAGTATAACAAAGTCCCCTGATCGAGTATAACAAAGTCACCTGAACGAGTATAACAAAGCCCCCTGAACGAGTATAACAAAGATCCCTGATCGAGTATAACAAAGTTCCCTGATAGAGTAAAATAAAGATCCCTGATCGAGTATAACAAAGTCCCCTGATCGAGTATAACAAAGTCGCCTGATCGGGTATAACAAAGTCCCCTGATCGAGTATAACAAAGCTCCCTCATCGAGTATATTAAAGTCCCCTGATCGAGTATAACAAAGTCCACTAATCTATTATAACAAAGTCCCCTGATCAAGTATGACAAAGCCCCCTGATCGAGTAAAACAAAGTCCCCTGATCGAGTATAACAAAGTCCCCTCATCGAGTATAACAAAGGCCCCTTATCGAGTATAGCAAAGCCCCCTCATCAAGTATAGACAAAGTCCCCTCATCGAGTATAAC
>NW_024719292.1:0-22877 GCF_018991925.1 Homarus americanus
TAAGTTGGTAACATTCGTGCAGGCACGATTGTATAGTAGGTCATCAATTCGGGAGGTGGGTGGGTGCAACAAACAAGAGCTAGTAACAAATAAATATATAAACAATAAATAAATAACTAAAATAAAAGAAAATACAATAAAATAAAATGAAATAAATTGTTTACATGTTATAGGCGTGCTGCAAACAAGAAATGAAGCCCAAACACACTCCAGGTATGTCACTTTGCAGTGGGTGTGAAACTACTCCACGCAGAATTTATTTATTTATTTATTTATTATGTTTCGATTTAGTCCTGTTTCTACGCCAATAGAGAATGCAGATTATTATACTTTTTTTTTTATTTCCCTCTCAATACATCACTGTCGGTAACTGTCTCTTTAACATGTAACTGTGGCTCCGATGGAGCCGATTAAGTTGTAGTAGTGGGATGGCGTGTTTGTTGTGCACAAGTAACCTCTTACTTGGAAGAGGTGTACTTGGTGACAGCCTTGGTGCCCTCAGACACGGCATGCTTGGCCAGTTCACCGGGCAGCAAGAGTCGGACAGCTGTCTGGATTTCCCGACTTGTAATGGTGGAGCGTTTGTTGTAGTGCGCCAGGCGGGAAGCCTCGGCAGCGATGCGCTCGAAGATGTCGTTCACGAAAGAGTTCATGATGGACATAGCTTTGGAGGAGACTCCTGTGTCGGGGTGCACTTGCTTCAGTACCTTGTAGATGTAGATGCTGTAGCTTTCCTTCCTCCTGCGCTTCTTCTTCTTGTCACCCTTGGCAATGGCCTTCTGGGCCTTTCCAGCCTTCTTGGCAGCCTTTCCGGAAGTTTTGGGAGGCATGGCGGCACAGTTACTCGTGGCGCGGAGCGAGAGAATTGAAAACTGGCCCGACTAACTTTTCCTTATATACCGAGCGGGCCGCTCAGGATCAGACTGGCTGCAGCTACGGCTCTCTTACATTGGTTGGGTCCGCGAGACGGCCACCTGGCCTGATCCTGAGCTTGGTATAAAAGACCAAGGTGGCGGGCGGAAATTTAACTCCTATCACGAAAAGCAGCAGCAGCAACATGTCAGGACGCGGCAAGGGAGGCAAGGTGAAGGGCAAGTCAAAGTCCCGTTCTAGCAGGGCCGGACTCCAGTTCCCCGTGGGTAGGATCCACCGTCTCTTGCGTAAAGGCACCTATGCTGAGCGTGTTGGTGCAGGTGCCCCTGTGTACCTTGCAGCCGTCATGGAGTACCTGGCAGCAGAAGTGCTCGAGCTGGCCGGTAACGCCGCCCGCGACAACAAGAAGACCCGCATTATCCCGCGTCATCTTCAGCTTGCCATTCGCAATGACGAGGAGCTGAACAAGCTCCTATCTGGAGTCACCATTGCCCAAGGGGGTGTCCTTCCTAACATCCAAGCTGTGCTCCTCCCCAAGAAGACAGAGAAGAAATAAGAACCCAAGGTTCGTTCACACAAGACAACCTAACCAAACAGGCTCCTTTCGGAGCCACAGGATATCACTTAAAGAGAGAAATATACGACATCAACGTTTTGCAGGATAACACTCTGTGCAAATTGAGTGTAAATGTTTTTGAATGGTGTAGATGTGAAGGGGTACTGCGGGGGCCTGGGGTGGGGGACTTAAACGGGACTTAGAAGGGCGCAAGAAGCAGCAGCAGCAGCAGCAGCAGCAGGGATGAGACCTTATTTTCAGTCAGGTTCATACACAAAGAAATACATCAGATTCATTGACAGTACAGTACACATTTACCAGTGTGGGCTAGCCAATTTGGGATAAAGAGCAAGAATGTAATGTCCTCAATGAAGTAATGACATAGTTCAAGATACAATAAGTGAGGTGGCCTGAAGTCTTTGACAGTGTCCCATTCAATAATATAGTAGTGCTTTAAAGGTGTATCACCAAGTTTACATGCTGAGTGTTCCTTTATGGGTACAGCGTTACTAACTAGCCAGATGTGTCTGTATCCTAACCTAATTCTGGCCACGACTACATCACACAGGCAAGTTGTTTGGACACTCTTCCTAGCCCCCTTGGTCCCTGTTCACCTACCTACTGTAGCAGTAAGTAGGTACCTGTTGTAAATCGAAACGTTGCCAATTTGTATTCAGGGAAAGTTGTTGGAGCTTCTAAACTTGAACTGACACAATCCGAGGAGTGGTGACCCGAGAATCACAGACACTATCTCTCCCTTCCTAACCTCCTGCTCCTTCCTCTGTCCTCCAAAAATTGAACCATGCTATCGCAAAGGTAATAATACAGGTAGAGACAACAACATATTTTCCTATTGTCTTATTATATATTAATAACAGAAACGCTGCCGCCATCCTGGAGGCTTTACATTGTCTCACTGTTCATTCCCTCCACAATTCTTCCTCTTACTTCTTCTTCTTCTTCCACCAATACTTTATTAACGGTGTATGTAAGTTTCACCATGTTTTGCACTCCAGCGGTAGAGCAAAGTATATTTTGTTAGCAATAAACCAAAAGCATATTTTATGGCCTAATCATCACTACATAGAACACCACCCATAAAGCATGATACTAGTAGACCACAAACTGCTATAAACACCCAAAGCATATTTTATTGCCTAATCATCCATCACTACATAGAACACCACTCATAAAGCATGATACTATTAGACCACAAACTGCTATAAACCCCGAAAATATACTATACTAGTGACTCTAATTGTGTTACCCAATATTATACGAAATAATACTATAAAACATAATAATAAACACACTAATAGTGTATATTAGTTGAATGCACAATCTGATGAGAAATCAAAAAAAAAAAAAAAAACATAACAATAACCTAGAAAGAGTGTAGAGTATTTTTGTGCAAACTATTATACTAGTAGATGGTCTAAGATAACTGTATGTGAAGGAAAAGGTGTGCTCTCCACTCAAACTTTCTTTTTATGAAATCTCCTACTCCCCAGCTGAGCGGTACGCCCAATGGGAAACAAAACGTGGCACATAACACGCCGCCCGCCAGCTCTGGCTCGGTGAATAGGAATCAGTAATCGGGCGGAGTATAAACAACACCGCCGCCAATGTGCTCCTCCCATCTCTGAGGAAATCTGGCGGGCAACTTAGTATTATATTAGCATGTAATAATAATAATAATAATAATAATAATAATAATAATAATAATAATAATAATAATATTAATAATAATAATATTAATAATAATAACATGCAATTTCATTTTATAACACATACTAACAAAATAGTGTATAGCCTACTATACTTAACTATAATAGGTTAGGTTGCGTAGGAGGATCTAAAATTACAGTAGTATATACACACACACACACACACACACACACTTCGCTACTATATGCCAGACGCTCCCCCGGCTTGACACAACCACTCTCCCTGCTTACCTACCAGCCCCCCCTTCCCACTGACTTAGTAGAAGAATTTGAAGTAGCAAAACGCCTGGACAAACTAAAATTAAAACGCTCTACCACCCCCATTGACTTACCAATGAAACGCTTCAAGGAGTTCTCCCCGGAGCTTGCTAAACCCCTATGCTCCATCATCAATGCTTCTCTCAGTCAAGCCAGATGCCCCGCTGACTGGAAGACCTCTTATGTATCACCAGTGCCCAAGTCAACCAGCCCACAGTCCTTAAATTAGCTACGACCTATTGCAATCACCCCAGTGCCCAGCCTAATCTGTAGAAAGTTTGTGTTCGACTGGCTGGGCTTTTGCCTGATATTGCAGGAGTCGTAATGAACCCTCAACAATTTGGCAACGTGAAAACTTCCTCCACTGACTGACCCGAGCTGTCTTGTCAGCTTTCTCGATACATATACCGCCATCTCGAGAAACGAAAAACGTCTGTAGCTTTCGCCTTCATTGATTTCACTAAAGCGTTCGACCTAGTCGACCACAATATAATCATCAACTAAGCTATTGACCTCGGGCTTCGGAGAAGTCTTATTATACCAGGGCTTACAGACTTCCTCAGTGACCGACGCCAAGCTGTACGCTTCCGAGGGGCTGGCTGTCTCCACCTTTCAGTCACTCACCTGTGGCGTCCCCCAAGGCACCAAGATGGGACCACTCTGCTTCCTTATGCTCATCAATGATGCCCTAAGAGAAACCCCTGCTCGCTGGAAATATGTCGACGACTCCACCATTGGGATCAGCGTCAACAATTCTGCTCCAAACTATACCGCCCTTCATGATTTATTGAACAGTCTCCAAAACTGGGCCACCAACAACCATGGTTATGCACATCAACCTCTCCTCCGACATTGTCCCACCTCCTTCCATTACTCTAGGTCCGAACACACTCCAGGTTTTAGATTCCACGAAGCTCCTCGGCGTCACCATAGACAACAAACTAAATTAGAAACCACACGTCAGTGAAGTTATCAAATCCTCCAGTTTCCGTCTCCACCTCCTACTCCGACTCAAGTCCCTCGGTGTTCCTGCACACCAGCTCCTCAGTGTTTACACAACATTCATACTTCCCAAGCTCACCTGGTCTTCCTCCCTAAATGCCACACAACGTAAACACCTAGAAAAAGTGCAAAAGAGGCCATGCAAGATTATTCTCTCCCCTTCCTACTCCACATATCAAGAAGCGCTCAACACACTGACCTACCCTTTAGACTCTCACTGACCATCACCACGACCTCATCTGCCAATTTGGTAAGAAGCTTCTACACCGGCTCCTACTACCATCTGAGATCCCTAGTCCGAGAATTGCTCTTCGACACCACAACCGCATCCAGCCCATACGTGCACGAACTGATCGCTATAAGAACAGCCCAGTCCCAACCATTGTAAAAATTATCGATAACTTGTAATAAATCAGTGTACTCACTCCCAGTAAACACTACTCCTTGCACTTTCACTATGTTGAAATGAACTGTAGTTTGAGCTTTTCCCCAGCTAGTTATTATATGTCTTATTTGTGTCACTCATGTTACTTGTATATTATTTGTAATTCGTAACCCATTCCCCAAATATGTAACTGTATATTTTCAGCCTTCTGGCTGCCAAGCACTTTCAATAAACCGTTAATTATTATTATTATTATTATTTATATGTTGGCCGATACCAACTCACTCCCCTGAACCCTCCTCCCCACCGGACTATCACCAAGTTCTTGCCATAAGGTACTATCTCATTTGGCAAAGGAATGGAACCAGTGATGAATAGTGGTGAACAGTGCTTAACTCAGTGAAAAACAACTCGGCAGTTGAGTCTTACCCAAGCTAGCTAACCAGCTTCACACAGTGAGGTCCCAGGTACCCGGTTATACTTCCCCTGAGACTCCACGATAGAGAGGCCTGGGACCACACCTCACCCACTTGAATGAGTGAGTCATGTCGACCACGTGGTGTCCCCAAGATGCTACGACACCACGTAGTGAATGTTTTGCTACAGCATCCTGTGAAGTTCCTCATAACACCATCTGTGAGGTAACTGCTACATCATCAGGCCCCTCATAACGCCATCTGTGAGGGAGTTACTACACTACGTGTCTGGTGTTCAACACCTCACCTTACATGATCTACGCGTGCAAACATTAATCTGTATGTTCACTGTGTGCTCCTTCACCTTTCTCTAATGAGGGCTTTTGTTAAACCACCAATGTATGTACTAAGTCAATTGTGTCCAATGTATACTCGAAAAGCCCTTGTTTGGGAAGGTAGGAGAGTAGTCGTCGTGTGTCCATTTTATTATTTATTTCTATATACCGAAGTAATGTAAGGCTGGTTTTTAAATACCTCAATCCCCTAACGGTGCCGTTTGTATAGTAAGAAATACCGAAGCCATACAGTACAACACCAGCGAATATGAAGTATCACTGTAACCGGCAACTGTTACTCACTCATACCTACATACATATATAGAGTCTTTACAGAATGATAGCAGACACGAGGAAGACGAACAACAAGAGGAGAAGAGTTAGAAGAAAATCAACTTCAAGCTAAGAAGAAGAATACCAAGACATTTCCTCCAAACAACAAAACAACACACACAATCAAGCCGACCAAACACTGAGAAACCATGGCGGAACCCAACATGCACCGGACGCTTGACCTGACTCTATCCTGCCGCATCCAGGCGAGTTGCTGCTTAAAGTCCCTCACGCAAGCGCTGTTTAGCCACTGCACCTATTCTCTCCTCCTAAAATTCACTTCAATCCCCCCTGCCACTAGCATGTTATGTATGTATGTATGTATGTATGTATGCATGAATGATAACTGCAACTTTGCGTATTAAAACTCATTACTCTTACCGAAGTAATATAGTGCGTGGTTATGTTATGTCATGTTAGGATAGATTATAAACTACATTGGGTTACATTTCGTGAGGTTCGGTGACGCTACAGGAAGTTAGGTGAGGTACCTGGAGGTTAGGTGAATGTTGACTGACTGACTGACTGACTGACAATTACTAGGAAGTGGTTCCAACACGTTCACGCACAACCTATACTCATACCACAAGTCCAGAATTAGAGAGGATCATGTTATTGGATATATTTTCAACGATTTACTCAGTGTCTAACCAACTCTTTAGCGATTTAAATGTGGACCTAAAAGTAGGTCCGTATATTTGTTTGTCGTGGTGGTGGTGGTGGTGGTGGTGGTGTGCGCCCGTCCATCAGGTTGATTAACCACCAAAACCATAAAGGGTGCGGCCTTGCCGTTTCAGGGCATACACCACATCCATGGCGGTGACGGTCTTCCTTTTTGCGTGCTTTCGATTGTAGTGGCGGCGTCACGGGATGACGTTCTCAAACACCTTAGCAGCGAGGGCGCCGGCGGGTCTCGTAGATGAGGCCGGATATACGTTTAACACCGCCACGCCGAGCTAGACGACGAATGGCGGGCTTGGTGATACCCTGGATGTTGTCACGAAGCACCTTACGATGACGCTTGGCGCCACCCTTTCCAAGTCCCTTGCCGCCTTTGCCTCGTCCAGTCATGTTGTTGTGGTTGCTACTACAGGTGGTCCTGGTGTGGCTTCGCCCACGGTTTGGTGGGAGTAGGTGGCGTGCTGTGGACGCAGCGGTAGTATCGTTCATCCAAGGCCGTCCCTCCCTCTTGGAGGTGGGGCGTAGCTTGCGGATGACGCATGCGGCACTCGTGGCCAATGAGGTGGCCACTGAGGTGGAGAATGTCTGTATATAAGCCCGCCCGCCTGCCGGGCCGGCCGTATTGACTATTTCGTCGTCGAGATGGCCCGTACTAAACAGACTGCCCGCAAGTCCACTGGAGGCAAGGCTCCACGGAAGCAGCTTGCCACCAAGGCAGCTCGCAAGTCCGCCCCAGCCACCGGTGGTGTCAAGAAGCCCCATCGTTACAGGCCCGGAACCGTCGCCCTTCGTGAGATCCGTCGTTACCAGAAGAGCACAGAGCTACTCATCAGGAAGCTGCCCTTCCAGCGCCTGGTGCGTGAGATCGCCCAGGATTTCAAGACTGACCTGCGCGTCCAGTCGTCTGCCGTCATGGCTCTGCAGGAAGCCTCTGAGGCTTACCTGGTGGGTCTTTTCGAGGACACCAACCTGTGTGCCATTCACGCCAAGCGCGTTACCATCATGCCCAAGGACATCCAGCTGGCCCGGCGCATCCGCGGAGAGCGTGCTTAAGTCCTCTTCCTTGGGGAAAAAGAAAAAGCACAACAAAACCTACCAGACATCTATAACTCGGCCCGTCTCAGGGCCAAAGAACTGTTCTGAAGATAATTGTCATGACAATCGAAATGGTTGGTGGTAGGAGAGCGTTAATTTCGGTTACCCAAATCGCCTAACGGTAAGTTGGTAACATTCGTGCAGGCACGAATGTATAGTAGGTCATCAATTCGGGAGGTGGGTGGGTGCAACAAACAAGAGCTAGTAACAAATAAATATATAAAGAATAAGTAAGTAAATAAATAAATAAAATAAAAGAAAATACAATAAAATACAATAAAATAAAATAAATTGTTTACATGAAATAGGCGTGCTGCAAACATGAAATGAAGCCCAAACACACTCCATGTATGTCACTTTGCAGTGGGTGTAAAAGTACTCCACGCAGAATTTATTTATTTATTTATTATGTTTCGATTTAGTCCGGTTTCTACGCCAATAGAGAATGCAGATTATTATAATTTTTTTTTTTTTTTATTTCCTTCTCAATATATCACTGTCGTTAACTGTTTCTTTAACATGTAACTGTGGCTCCGATGGAGCCGATTAGGGTGTAGTGAGTGGGATGGCATTTTGTTGTGCACCGTAACACCTCTTACTTGGAAGAGGTGTACTTAATTTGTTTAATTGCCTCAGTACGGCATGCTTGGCCAGTTCACCGGGCAACAGAGTCGGACCAGCTGTCTGGATTTCCCGACTTGTAATGGTGGAGCGTTTGTTGTAGTGCGCCAGGCGGGGAAAGCCTCGGCGATGCGCTTCCGAAGATGTCGTTCACGAAAGAGTTCATGATGGACATAGCTTTGGAGGAGACTCCTGTGTCGGGGTGCACTTGCTTCAGTACCTTGTAGATGTAGATGCTGTAGCTTTCCTTCCTCCTGCGCTTCTTCTTCTTGTCACCCTTGGCAATGGCCTTCTGGGCCTTTCCAGCCTTCTTGGCAGCCTTTCCGGAAGTTTTGGGAGGAATGGCGGCACAGTTACTCGTGGCGCGGAGCGAGAGAATTGAAAACTGGCCCGACTAACTTTTCCTTATATACCGAGCGGGCCGCTCAGGATCAGACTGGCTGCAGCTACGGCTCTCTTACATTGGTTGGGTCCGCGAGACGGCCACCTGGCCTGATCCTGAGCTTGGTATAAAAGACCAAGGTGGCGGGCGGAAATTTAACTCCTATCACGAAAAGCAGCAGCAGCAACATGTCAGGACGCGGCCAGGGAGGCAAGGTGAAGGGCAAGTCAAAGTCCCGTTCAAGCAGGGGGCGGACTCCAGTTCCCCGGTGGTGTCAAGCCCCATCGTTACAGGCGGAACCGTCGCCCTTCGTGAGATCCGTCGTTACCAGAAGAGCACAGAGCTACTCATCAGGAAGCTGCCCTTCCAGCGCCTGGTGCGTGAGATCGCCCAGGATTTCAAGACTGACCTGCGCTTCCGGTCGTCTGCCGTCATGGCTCTGCAGGAAGCCTCTGAGGCTTACCTGGTGGGTCTTTTCGAGGACACCAACCTGTGTGCCATTCACGCCAAGCGCGTTACCATCATGCCCAAGGACATCCAGCTGGCCCGGCGCATCCGCGGAGAGCGTGCTTAAGTCCTCTTCCTTGGGGAAAAACAAAAAGCACAACAAAACCTACCAGACATCTATAACTCGGCCCTTCTCAGGGCCAAAGAACTGTTCTGAAGATAATTTTCATGACAATCGAAATGGTTGGTGGTAGGAGAGCGTTAATTTCGGTTACCCAAATCGCCTAACGGTAAGTTGGTAACATTCGTGCAGGCACGAATGTATAGTAGGTCATCAATTCGGGAGGTGGGTGGGTGCAACAAACAAGAGCTAGTAACAAATAAATATATAAAGAATAAGTAAGTAAATAAATAAATAAAATAAAAGAAAATACAATAAAATACAATAAAATAAAATAAATTGTTTACATGAAATAGGCGTGCTGCAAACATGAAATGAAGCCCAAACACACTCCATGTATGTCACTTTGCAGTGGGTGTAAAAGTACTCCACGCAGAATTTATTTATTTATTTATTATGTTTCGATTTAGTCCTGTTTCTACGCCAATAGAGAATGCTGATTATTATAATTTTATTTTTTTTATTTCCCTCTCAATATATCACTGTCGGTAACTGTCTCTTTAACATGTAACTGTGGCTCCGATGGAGCCGATTAAGTTGTAGTAGTGGGATGGCGTGTTTGTTGTGCACAAGTAACCTCTTACTTGGAAGAGGTGTACTTGGTGACAGCCTTGGTGCCCTCAGACACGGCATGCTTGGCCAGTTCACCGGGCAGCAAGAGTCGGACAGCTGTCTGGATTTCCCGACTTGTAATGGTGGAGCGTTTGTTGTAGTGCGCCAGGCGGGAAGCCTCGGCAGCGATGCGCTCGAAGATGTCGTTCACGAAAGAGTTCATGATGGACATAGCTTTGGAGGAGACTCCTGTGTCGGGGTGCACTTGCTTCAGTACCTTGTAGATGTAGATGCTGTAGCTTTCCTTCCTCCTGCGCTTCTTCTTCTTGTCACCCTTGGCAATGGCCTTCTGGGCCTTTCCAGCCTTCTTGGCAGCCTTTCCGGAAGTTTTGGGAGGCATGGCGGCACAGTTACTCGTGGCGCGGAGCGAGAGAATTGAAAACTGGCCCGACTAACTTTTCCTTATATACCGAGCGGGCCGCTCAGGATCAGACTGGCTGCAGCTACGGCTCTCTTACATTGGTTGGGTCCGCGAGACGGCCACCTGGCCTGATCCTGAGCTTGGTATAAAAGACCAAGGTGGCGGGCGGAAATTTAACTCCTATCACGAAAAGCAGCAGCAGCAACATGTCAGGACGCGGCAAGGGAGGCAAGGTGAAGGGCAAGTCAAAGTCCCGTTCTAGCAGGGCCGGACTCCAGTTCCCCGTGGGTAGGATCCACCGTCTCTTGCGTAAAGGCAACTATGCTGAGCGTGTTGGTGCAGGTGCCCCTGTGTACCTTGCAGCCGTCATGGAGTACCTGGTAGCAGAAGTGCTCGAGCTGGCCGGTAACGCCGCCCGCGACAACAAGAAGACCCGCATTATCCCGCGTCATCTTCAGCTTGCCATTCGCAATGACGAGGAGCTGAACAAGCTCCTGTCTGGAGTCACCATTGCCCAAGGGGGTGTCCTTCCTAACATCCAAGCTGTGCTCCTCCCAAGAAGACAGAGAAGAAATAAGAACCCAAGGTTCGTTCACACAAGACAACCTAACCAAACAGGCTCCTTTCGGAGCCACAGGATATCACTTAAAGAGAGAAATATACGACATCAACGTTTTGCAGGATAACACTCTATTTTACGTGTAATTAGCATAGTATTGTGGAAATAGAGTGAAATTGATTTAGAATGGTGTAGATGTGAAGGGCGGTTGTGGGGGCCTGGGGTGGGGGACTTAAACGGGACTTAGAAGGGCGCAAGAAGCAGCAGCAGCAGCAGCAGCAGCAGCCAGGGAGGCGACCTTATTTTCAGTCAGGTTCATACACAAATAAATACATCAGATTCATTGACAGTACAGTACACATTTACCAGTGTGGGCTAGCCAATTTGGGATAAAGAGCAAGAATGTAATGTCCTCAATGAAGTAATGACATAGTTCAAGATACAATAAGTGAGGTGGCCTGAAGTCTTTGACAGTGTCCCATTCAATAATATAGTAGTGCTTTAAAGGTGTATCACCAAGTTTACATGCTGAGTGTTCCTTTATGGGTACAGCGTTACTAACTAGCCAGATGTGTCTGTATCCTAACCTAATTCTGGCCACGACTACATCACACAGGCAAGTTGTTTGGACACTCTTCCTAGCCCCCTTGGTCCCTGTTCACCTACCTACTGTAGCAGTAAGTAGGTACCTGTTGTAAATCGAAAGGTTGCCAATTCGTATTCAGGGAAAGTTGTTGGAGCTTCTAAACTTGAACTGACACAATCCGAGGAGTGGTGACCCGAGGATCACAGACACTATCTCTCCCACTACAAATCCCTTCCTAACCTCCTGCTCCTTCCTATGTCCTCCCAAAATTGAACCATGCTATCGCAAAGGTAATAATACATGTAGAGACAACAACATATTTTCCTATTGTCTTATTATATATTAATAACAGAAACGCTGCCGCCATCCTGGAGGCTTTACATTGTCTCACTGTTCATTCCCTCCACAATTCTTCCTCTTACTTCTTCTTCTTCTTCCACCAATACTTTATTAACGGTGTATGTAAGTTTCACCATGTTTTGCACTCCAGCGGTAGAGCAAAGTATATTTTGTTAGCAATAAACCAAAAGCATATTTTATGGCCTAATCATCACTACATAGAACACCACCCATAAAGCATGATACTAGTAGACCACAAAAACTGCTATAAACACCCAAAGCATATTTTATTGCCTAATCATCACTACATAGAACACCACTCATAAAGCATGATACTATGAGACCACAAACTGCTATAAACCCCAATAATATACTATACTAGTGACTCTAATTGTGTTACCCAATATTATACGAAATAATACTATAAAACATAATAATAAACACACTAATAGTGTATATTAGTTGAATGCACAATCTGATGAGAAGTCAAAAAAAAAAAAAAACAACATAACAATAACCTAGAAAGAGTGTAGAGTATTTTTGTGCAAACTATTATACTAGTAGATGGTCTAAGATAACTGTATGTGAAGGAAAAGGTGTGCTCTCCACTCAAACTTTCTTTTTATGAAATCTCCTACTCCCAGGCAGTGCGTAATGGGGAAACAAACGTGGCACATAACCGCGCGCCCGCCAGCTCTGGCTTTCGGTGAATAGGAATCAGTAATGTTGATTATAAGCAACACACCGCCATAATGTGCTCCCCTCCCATCTCTGAAATCTGGCGGGCAGCTTAGTATTATATTAGCATGTATTAATAATAGCAATAATAATAATAATAATACTACTACTACTACTACTAATAATAATACTACTACTACTACTAATAATAATAATAATATTAATAATAATAATATTATTAATAATAATAACATAAATTTCATTTTATAACACATACAAACAAAATAGTGTATGGCCTACTATATAACTATAATAGGTTAGGTTAGCGTGGGAGGGATCTAAAAGTACAGTGGTATATACACACACACACACACACACACACACACACTTCGCTACTATATGCCAGACGCTCCCCCGGCTTGACACAACCACTCTCCCTGCTTACCTACCAGCAGCCCCCCCTTCCCACTGACTTAGTAGAAGTATTTGAAATAGCAAAACGCCTGGACAAACTAAAATTAAAACGCTCTACCACCCTCATTGACTTACCAATGAAACGCTTCAAGGAGTTCTCCCCGGAGCTTGCTAAACCCCTATGCTCCATCATCAATGCTTCTCTCAGTCAAGCCAGATGCCCAGCTGACTGGAAGACCTCTTATGTATCACCAGTGCCCAAGTCAACCAGCCCACAATCCTTAAATCAGCTACGACCTATTGCAATCACCCCAATACCCAGCCTAATCTGTGAAAGTTTTGTGTTCGACTGGCTGGGCTTTAGCTGATATTGCAGGAGTCGTAGTAGACCCTCAGCAATTTGGCAACATGAAAACTTCCTCCACCACTGACTGTCTTGTCAGCTTTCTCGATTACATATACCGCCATCTCGAGAAACGAAAAACGTCTGTAGCTGTCGCCTTCATTGATTTCACTAAAGCGTTCGACCTAGTCGACCACAATATAATCATCAACAAAGCTATTGACCTCGGGCTTCGGAGAGTCTTATTATGCAGGAGCTTACAGACTTCCTCGGTGACCGGCATGGCTGCATGCGGCTTCGAGGGGCTGGCTGTGCCTCCCACTGCTTTCAGTCACTCACCTGGCGTCCCCCAAGGCACCAAGATGGGACCACTCTGCTTCCTTATGCTCATCAATGATGCCCTAAGAGAAACCCTGCTCGCTGGAAATATGTCGACGACTCCACCATTGGGATCAGCGTCAACAATTCTGCTCCCAACTATACCGCCCTTCAGGATTTATTGAACAGTCTCCAAAACTGGGCCACCAACAACCATGTCACCATCAACCATACCAAGACCATGGTTATGCACATCAACCTCTCCTCCGACATTGTCCCACCTCCTTCCATTACTCTGGGTCCGAACACACTCCAGGTTTTAGATTCCACGAAGCTCCTCGGCGTCAACATAGACAACAAACTAAATTAGAAACCACACGTCAGTGAAGTTATCAAATCCTCCAGTTTCCGTCTCCACCTCCTACGCCGACTCAAGTCCCTCGGTGTTCCTGCACACGAGCTCCTCAGTGTTTACACAACATTCATACTTCCCAAGCTCACCTGGTCTTCCTCCCTAAATGCCACACAACGTAAACACCTAGAAAAAGTGCAAAAGAGGCCATGCCAGATTATTCTCTACCCTTCCTACTCCACATATCAAGAAGCGCTCTAGCACTGACCGACCCTTTGGGCTCTCACTGACCATCACCACGACCTCATCTGCAAATTTGGTAAGAAGCTTCTACACCATCCCCGACACCGGCTCCTACTACCACCTGAGATCCCTAGTCCGAGAAATTGCTCTTCGACACCACAACCGCATCCAGCCCATACGTGCACGAACTGATCGCTATAAGAACAGCCCAGTCCCAACCATTGTAAAAATTATCGATAACTTGTAATAAATCAGTGTACTCACTCCCAGTAAACACTACTCCTTACACTGTCACTATGTTGAAATGAACTGTAGTTTGAGCTTTTCCCCATCTAGTTATTATATGTCTTATTTGTGTCACTTATGTTACTTGTATATTATTTGTAATTCGTAACCCATTCCCCAAATATGTAACTGTATATTTTCAGCCTTCTGGCTGCCAAGCACTTTCAATAAACCGTTAATTATTATTATTATTATTATTTATATGTTGGCCGATACCAACTCACTCCCCTGAACCCTCCTCCCCACCGGACTATCAACAAGTTCTTGCCATAAGGTACTATCTCATTTGGCAAAGGAATGGAACCAGTGATGAATAGTGGTGAACAGTGCTTAACTCAGTGAAAAACAACTCGGCAGTTGAGTCTTACCCAAGCTAGCTAACCACCTTCACACAGTGAGGTCCCAGGTACCCGGTTATACTTCCCCTGAGACTCCACGATAGAGAGGCCTGGGACCACACCTCACCCCCTTGAATGAGTGAGTCATGTGGACCACGTGGTGTCCCCAAGATGCTACGACACCACGTAGTGAATGTTTTGCTACAGCATCATCTTGTGAAGTTCCTCATAACACCATCTGTGAGGTAACTGCTACATCCTCAGGCCCCTCATAACGCCATCTGTGAGGGAGTTACTACACTACGTGTCTGGTGTTCAACACCTCACCTTACATGATCTATGCGTGCAAACATTAATCTGTATGTTCACTGTGTGCTCCTTCACCTTTCTCTAATGAGGGCTTTTGTTAAACCACCAATGTATGTACTAAGTCAATTGTGTCCAATGTATACTTTCGAAAAGCCCTTGTTTGGGTTAGGTAGGAGAGAGTAGTCGTCATTATTGTCCAAGCCACATTATCTATTTCTATATATAAGTAATGTAGGCTGGTTTTTAAATACATCAATCCCCTAACGGTGCCGTTTGTATATTAAGAAATACCGAAGCCATACAGTACAACACCAGCGAATATGAAGTATCACTGTAACCGGCAACTGTTACTCACTCATACCTACATACATATATAGAGTCTTAACAGAATGATAGCAGACACGGGGAAGACGAACAACAAGAGGAGAAGAGTTAGAAGAAAATCAACTTCAAGCTAAGAAGAAGAATACCAAGACATTTCCTCCAAACAAGAAAACAACACACACACAATCAAGCCGACCAAACACTGAGAAACCATGGCGGAACCCAACATGCACCGGACGCTTGACCTGACTCTATCCTGCCGCATCCAGGCGAGTTGCTGCTTAAAGTCCCTCACGCAAGCGCTGTTTAGCCACTGCACCTATTCTATCCTCCTAAAATTCACTTCAATCCCCCCTGCCACTAGCATGTTATGTATGTATGTATGTATGTATGAATGAATGATAACTGCAACTTTGCGTATTAAAACTCATTACTCTTACCGAAATAATATAGTGCGTGGTTATGTTATGTCATGTTAGGATAGATTATAAACTACATTGGGTTACATTTCGTGAGGTTCGGTGACGCTACAGGAAGTTAGGTGAGGTACCTGGAGGTTAGGTGGATGTTGACTGACTGACTGACAATTATTAGGAAGTGGTTCCAACACGTTCACACACAACCTATACTCATACCACAAGTCCAGAATTAGAGAGGATCATGTTATTGGATATATTTTCAACGATTTACTCAGTGTCTAACCAACTCTTTAGCGATTTAAATGTGGACCTAAAATTAGGTCCGTATATTTGTTTGTCGTGGTGGTGGTGGTGGTGTGCGCCCGTCCATCAGGTTGATTAACCACCAAAACCATAAAGGGTGCGGCCCTGCCGTTTCAGAGCATACACCACATCCATGGCGGTGACGGTCTTCCTTTTTGCGTGCTCGGTGTAGGTGACGGCGTCACGGATGACGTTCTCCAGAAACACCTTGAGGACGCCGCGGGTCTCCTCGTAGATGAGGCCGGATATACGTTTAACACCTCCACGCCGAGCTAGACGACGAATGGCGGGCTTGGTGATACCCTGGATGTTGTCACGAAGCACCTTACGATGACGCTTGGCGCCACCCTTTCCAAGTCCCTTGCCTCCTTTGCCTCGTCAAGTCATGTTGTTGTGGTTGCTACTACAGGTGGTCCTGGTGTGGCTTCGCCGAATCGAATCGGAAAATGCTAGTGACAGGGGGGAAGGAGGTTCAGGAGAAGAATAAAGGGAGGATTGAAGTGAATTTTAGGAGGAGAGAACAGATGCAGTGGCTAAACACCGCTTGCGTGAGGGATTATAAGATGGGGGCAGCAGCAACAACCCGGCTGGACGCGGCAGGGAGGCGACAAGACAAGGCCAGGCTAGCGTCAGGTCAAGCGTCAGGTCAAGCGTCAGGTCAGGCGTCAGGTGCGTGTTGGGTTGGGCAATGGATGTTCAGTGCTTGGTCGGCTTGGTTGTGTTTTGGTTTCTTGTGTGGAGGGGATGTCTTGGTCTTCTTAGCTTGATGTCGATTTTCTTCTCTCTCTCCTTCTCTTCTTGCTCTCTTGAATTGTCCATTCGTTTGTGTTTGGGTCTTCTTGTTCGTCTTCCTCGTATTTTAAGTCCTCATAGGTGTGGAAGAATTCAGAGAGGGAGAGGTTGACCACGTGGGCTTCAGCACCACTGGCCGCGTGGGCTTCAGCACCACGGGCCACGTGGTGTTCTTGGTTCTGTGTGGTGGGCTGCTTCTGTTGAGTTTTCTTTTCTTGGTTTTTCTTTGCTGCTGGTTTTTTCTTTTCTTGGGAGCGTACAGCAAGGAGGGCCTCTTTGTAGCTCAGTTTTTTCTCAAGACGAGCCTTGGCTACCCTGCATTCCTCCTTCCATCTGGGGCAGGTCCGGTCGGCGGAGGAGTGTGGGCCACCACAGGCAACGCATTTTTTCTCTGTGTTGGGGCAGGCCGTGTAGCGGTGTCCAGGGCTGCCACACATGGAGCAGGTGTCTTCCTGCGCCTCACACTTGTTTACAGTGTGTCCATAGTGCTGGCATTTGTAACACCGTTTCGGTCTGCAGTAGGGCTTGGCTGGCATAGTTACCCACGCCAGTTGAGCTTCCTTGGGTAGGGTGGAGTGGTGTCCGATGAGGGCAGTGGTGTCGGACAGCTTCTTCACAACTTGGAGCTGCTGCTCCTTGAGGAGCTCACTCAGCTCTGCTTTGTCCATGTGGGCAATTTCGGCGTGGGAGATTACACCCAGCTTCAAGTTGTCCCACATGAAGGCAAACATTTTAAAAGGAATGCCGTTGATGTCTGGGATCTCCGCGAGTTGAGAGGGCATGCCCATCTCGGCGAAGGTGATCTTGATGTCACCATGGAGCTTTAGGCGTTCTACCTTGGTGACCCCCACGATCCCATTAGCTTCGAAAAACTTCTGGAGAACTAGGAGGTTTAGTTTCTTGGGGCAGGTCGGCGTGTCCGGACGTATCCGCGCCACGTTAACAAACTCGTATCCGTTCATGGTGAGGGAGAGAGAGTGTGTGTGTGCGTACAGCCTAGAAGAACTAGAAAAATGCTAGTGACAGGGGGGAAGGAGGTTCAGAGGAAGAATAAAGATAGGATGGAAGTGAATTTTAGAAGGAGAGAACAGGTGCAGTGGCTAAACACCGCTTGCGTGAGGGGGTAGGCAAAATGCCCGTGAGGGTGCAACAACAACAATCAGGACGAGGCAGAGGGAGGGCGGGAGCAGGTCCGGGCAAGCAAAGGGCCAACGCGGGTGTTCTGATTGTCGTCCTAGCAGGCAGTGTTGGTAAAACGTAGGAAGAACCGCCCCGCCACGGCGGCGGCGCAAGCCGAGAAACGCAGGTGGACGGACGCACAGGCAGCACACGATCAAATCAAACAGGGAAGGTGAAAATATAGAAATTTTGCTAGTCGTAGGGTTGTTTGGAGAGAGATGAAGGTAAAGTCTTTGAGCTATGTCAAAGAGGAACGGAGCGAGTTGGAGGAAGGGTTTTTTAATCTTTGAGCTTGAAATGTCAAAGTATTCATAGTAAGGAAGGATGAGCGTATCGTAGGAGAGTTTTAGTAATAGCGGCAGACAGATTTGAGCTTTTTTGTCAAATTATGAACGGAGACGAGAATGAGATATAGGTTGAGTGGTTTCAGTCTAGAGTTAGGTCAATTTTATTAAGAATTGGATGTCACAGACGTTGGGTATGTTTGATTAGGTTCTGAGAGTTGTGGGTCTTTTAGCTATGTCAGAGAGAAATGGAGAGAGTTGGAGGAAGAGTTTAGAATCTTTGAGTTTGAAATGTCAAAGTATTCGTAGTGAGGAAGGATGAGTGTATCGTAGGAGAGTTGTTTAGTAATGGCAGGAGGCAGATTTGAGCTATGTCAAATTGTGAACGGAGATGAGAGTGAGATATAGGTTGTTAGGTTTCAGTCTTGAGTTAGGTCGATTTTGGTAAGGTGGCTTTGTCTGGCGGGGGGGGGATGTTGTGTTTGGAGATTGGTTGAGGGAGGGGGGGAGTTTGTGTTTGGGGATTGATGGGGGTGGCGGTTGTATGTTAATTTAAGGTGAATTAAAATTGCTTAAGGGGGGTTGTTGTGTGAGTGTGTATGTGTTTGCATGTAAATGTAAGGGGAGAGAGGGAGGGTTAGGATAATGTTATAAGGTCAGGTATGGTTCGGTTGTCGGGAGGAGGGGGGAGGAGAGGAGAGGAGAAGGGAGGCGAAAGGGGGAAAGGGGGGCTTTGGAGGTTCTTGGGTTAATTTATGGTATGGTAGGATTTCTTAGGAATGATATGTTTTGTGTTGCTAATGAATAGTTGTATTGCGTCATATGTTTTTATTTATTTATTTATTTATTTTATTTATTTATTTATTTATTTTTATTAGGAGGGTCAAAGGGGCTTGTTAGAAAGGTCGGGTATATTAAGTTTTTATTTTGGGAGGATTGTAGGTATCGATTTCTAAGAGGGGTTGTGAGTAAGGTTGGGTGGGTTAAGTTTTTCTTTTGGGAGGATTGTAGGTTTTGTTAGTGGTTGGCAGAGTTGGGTTAATTATTGCATTCTCTCTTTCTTGCAGGTATTGTGAGTTCTGGCCCCATTCTTGAGGGAGAGGGTTTGTGTACAGGTACATTGCACCCCTCCCCGACCTTATTGGCTAAGAGAGGCGTTCAATGTCGTCTGCAATTTGGTACCGTTTTTATTAGGTACACCTCTCCGACCTTATTGGCTAAGGGAGGTGCCCATAAAACAGTGTTGGTAACATTCTTGAGGGAGAGGGCTTGCGTAGGCACTGTGGAACTCTCACCAACCTCATTGGCTAAGGGAAACGTACATGTCATTTGAGTTAGTATGGGATGGGTAAGTTAGGTATTTGTTTTGGGAGGAGTGATAGGGTGTGGTTAGTTAATGGTAGAATGGTTATTTTTTATTTTGTGTGGGATTGCTAGTAACGGCTGGGTATGTTAGGTTTTTGTTTTGGGAGGAGTGATAGGGTGTGGTTAGTTAATGGTAGAATGGTTATTTTTTTATTTTGTGTGGAATTGCTAGTAATGGCTGGGTACGTTAGGTTTTTATTTTGGGGGGATTGTTAGGGGGAGTGTTAGTGCAGGTTGAGTGGTTTAGTTATTTATTAATTTATTTATTTTTTATTTTTTTGTCAGAGTGGTCTTGAGTTTGAGTTGGTGGCGTGGGGTTTGGAGTGAGGGGGGGGAGGAGGGAATTGGTCAAGTCAGGTAAGGTTAGGTTGGGTGGGAATTATTGGGTGTGGGGTTGAGAAGAGGTTAGGTTAAGCTTAGTTAGGTTAGGTGGGAATCGTTGGGTGTGGGCTGAGGAGAGGTTAGGTTGATTTGGTTAGGTTGGGTGGGAATCGTTGGGTGAGGGTTAAGGAGAGGCTAGGTTTTAATTTGGGGGGAAATTGTTGGGTGTGGTTATAGGGAAGATATTAATACAAGGGAGGTGGGAGGGGAGTGTTTGGTCTGTTTAGTACTTAAAGATAGAAATTCTGAGGTGCAGGGATGAGGTCTAAATTGTCGAGTGACTGTGAGCGTGGTGGTGGTATGAGTGTTGTGTATGCAAGTGAGGGAAGGGCAGTTACGTGACTGTGTGTGGGGGAGTCGGGAGGTTGAGGGGAGTGTGCTAGGTTCGTGTCGGGGTTGATTTCTGTTTCCTTTGGGGTAGTGCCGTATAGGTTTACTTTGATTATTGATTTGGTTGGATGAGTGTATTGAATAATTTTTTTGCTGTCAGGTGTATAGGGAGACAGGGGGGAGGTGTTCTTCCTCTTTGGTCTAGGGGTCTTGACCACTATTTCTGTGGGGGGAAGGGCTGCCATTTTATTCTTGGGAGTCTGGGGTGTTAGGGGAGGATCAGGTTTGGTTTGGGTGTTCGTGGTCCGGGAGTTCAACGTAGTCAAGTGGGAGAAGTCGGGTGTAGGCAAGGTCGAGGTGGAGGGGCCGGTATGTTTTGGACTGATTACTTTGGGGGGTGAGGTAATGGTAGAATGGTGAGATAAGTCAGGTGTAGGCATGGCAGAAGTGGAGGGGAGGAGGGAGACAGTGGATTCTCTGGGGGGTGGGGGGGCATGTTGGTACGGTCGGAGATGGGGGCAGTGGGGAAGATGAGGTCGGGACCGGTTCTGAAGGAGTCAGGAATGTTTATGGTAGGGAGGCCGTTAGCCTTCAAACCCTCAATTACCAGATTTAGAAAAAGTGATCTATTACCGTTGCTTAGGGAATGTGCCAGAAGTATGATGGTGGTGATTTTTGCGTCAGTGTCGGGGGAAGGGAGGGGGGCGGTCAGGTTGTTGGTCCAGCAAGTGCGGGTGGAGAGAGTCGTGGGAGTGGGGAGTGAGTGGTGGGGAGGAGGAGGAGGTGCAGTGGGAGGTGAGGGTAGGCGTAGGCGGGGAGGGAGAGGTGTTGTGCTGTTGTTGAGTCTGATTTGGCACTTGTTGCTGACGGCAGAGTGTGGGCCTTTACAATTGCAGCATCTAGTAACAGTGGCAGTGCAGTTTCTGTATGAGTGGCCTTGATTGGCACATTTTGAACAGGTTAGTGAGTTACTGCAACGGTTGGTGGTATGTCCAAATTGATAGCAGTTGTAGCATTGGTGGACTGGGATGTAGTGTTGGAATTCGATGTTATGTGAGGGGATGATGTTATTGCCGAATTTAATTCCGTTGGATTTCAAGTTGATGGCGTCAGTTTGTGTAGCTGTAGTGATTTTCAACATGGGGAGAGTTCCCATCCGGGCTGCATATGTCATTTGGGAGGTGTTGTGTGTGTTGAGTTCTGTCAATAGGTTAGGATTGTCAAGGATATGGGGGATGATTTTTCTACATATGAGGGTGCATTTTGCGCGGTATTCGGGTGAGCTGAGGACCGTTAAGCCATTGTCTTTTAGTTTTTTGTTCAATGCTGGGGAGTGGAATAGGTCGGCGTCTTCGTCATTCTGTACAAATATTTTAATAATGTCGTCATTGGTGAAGGAACGTATTTGGAAGATCAAAGTCAGCTGGAAAATGAGTGAAGCGAGGTCTGTGCACTGTTGGATGGTACGGTCCACTTTGAGTTTAATTGAAGGCATGTTGACTGGTGGAATTGGAGATTTATGGAGATCTCCCCTAACAAATTGTCCCTAATTTCCTGCGCCCCTCACGTAGGGGAGGCCCTGCACTATCACAGGGGTCCCCAGGCGAATCGGCAGGCTGTGCTGACCCCCCGCCCTTCACACAAACACGC
Organism: Homarus americanus; assembly: GCF_018991925.1. Classification (NCBI taxonomy): domain Eukaryota; kingdom Metazoa; phylum Arthropoda; class Malacostraca; order Decapoda; family Nephropidae; genus Homarus; species Homarus americanus. The sequence continues at coordinate 22,057 of NW_024719292.1, forward strand.
ACTAGCGAGGTGTGGGGACAGAGGGCGTTTCCAGACGAATACTCCCCTGTACGTCAACTGACAGGGGAATAGGTCCTTTCACGGCACGGAAGATAAAGGTTAGAGTGGTAGAAAAAGGTCTGAAAACTTACTGCTGACTCTTTCTTCACACCAAGCCCCTCAGCAGCATTCGGGGTTCCTAAGGGAGGTCCGATACTGTAGGAGAGGCTCAATGTGTCGATTGAATCAACAGAATTGTCAGTTGGAGAATGGAGTCAGGTGCTTGTGATTTCCAAGGTTGGTGGGAAGGTGGGAGAGGTCCCAGAACTAGCGAATCAGCTATGTCTGTTTGTTCTCCGGCTTCCCCGTCGCTCTGCGTGTCTGCTCTCTGTGGTGGTCCTGGCTCCAATGTGGCTTCGCCCACGGTTTGGTGGGAGTAGGTGGCGTGCTGTGGACGCAGCGGTAGTATCGTTCATCCAAGGCCGTCCCTCCCTCTTGGAGGTGGGGCGTAGCTTGCGGATGACGCATGCGGCACTCGTGGCCAATGAGGTGGCCACTGAGGTGGAGAATGTCTGTATATAAGCCCGCCCGCCTGCCAGACCCCGTATTGACTATTTACGTCAATTGTCCAATGTATACTTTCGAAAAGCCCTTGTTTGGGGAAGGTAGGAGAGAGTAGTCGTCATTATTGTCAAAGCCACATTATTTATTTCTATATATAAGTAATGTAGGCTGGTTTTTAAATACCTCAATCCCCTAACGGTGCCGTTTGTATATTAAGAAATACCGAAGCCATACAGTACAACACCAGCGAATATGAAGTATCACTGTAACCGGCAACT
>NW_024719293.1:0-12161 GCF_018991925.1 Homarus americanus
ATGAGCGTATAGGGGGGAGGGAGGTGTATAATATGGACACGAAGTAGTACCTTAAGCTGTGTATTCTTATATTACTCTAATAATTATGTATAGTAGAGTGTTACAGAACATGTATTGGTCCTATGTAATATTTCCATTTATTGTGCACCATGTTGTGTATGTGAGTTATCATATTTACATTTTATGTATTCAGCTTGTGAATGCTGGCATCTGTACATGCCAGCGCGGAGTGATACAGAGAGTTGAGATCACTAGTCCTAATGGTGTGGAAGCCAGTTTCTTTGTTCCTCTGTATTCATCTCCCGTACGAGAATAAGAACCTATTTTCAAGATAACAAGTGTTTGTGTATACCCTCAGTAGTGTAGAACATTTTGGGGGTATCAAAGACAAACATAGAAGGGTGAAACCATAACATGTCTTAATTAATTTATTCCTTATAAAGCATACTGGTGAAAAACATACAAATGAATTGGTCTTCCTCAGAAGAACAACGAAAATGTTGGTGACCCAGATGGGCACCAGACGTCTTACATTAATGGCGTGTCATCCACATACTTATTGCATAACAATCTGTGACCACCTTACCTCGGTCATTCCTTCTTACACTATCCCTTAGCACATCAGACTGCTCCACCTGTATGGGATATAGCACCGTCGGTTATCATACATAGTAGCACCATCTCAACACACATGTTACACTCCACCCCTGCAAGTATGGGACTCCTTGTAACTTTCAGGTATACACAACAGGCACCTCGTTCGCACACCGCCCTCGGTGGGTAAAGACGAGGGCTTCACCCAGAGACATACCAGTACTATTTCTACGCCTGGTATTATAGGTCGCTCCAAGTGACGACTGCAGAGTTTCTCACGGTCTCCTTATTTGTTACTACTCATTTGGGGTGGGGTGCTGGAAATCCACAGGTTCACAGTGGATTGGCATAGCTGGGAGTAGTCACCACCTGTTGGGACGCTCATAGAGATAATGGCTGCAAGGCAGCAAGGCACTCCGACCGCATGGAACCTGAGGTGACGGTAGAACGGAGGGTACTCAGAAATAATGCCTGACGGGCGGTTATCACACCCCCTAACACATTATTATTACACTTATATATCAGGCAAAGCTTTAAAGTGTAATAACTTTTATATAAGCCTTATAGGACACTGACCTGAGGTGACGGTAGAACGGAGGGTAGTGAGGGCAGTGCCCTGCCGCAGCCTACAGTTTCCAGTCTTTAATTTTTACTTTTATTTCTTACGGTTCTCACCTGAACACTTTTGCGGTATATTGTCACTCATGCCGTGTAAACACATATTTTAATCCTAAATTACACACTAAGGTAAGGTCTTGGTTTTTTAGTTCGTGGGTAAATTCATTGGGGTATAATATCAACGGTGTGCCGGATACATGACGCGCCTTAAAACCAAGGCTGAATGTTCATGGCAGGGGTGTATCAACTTCACTTAAAACTGAAATGAGGGATCCTCCTCTCACACATTGCACTATTTGAATACAGACATAAGATTCTCTGATCACTGTACCTGTCGTGGGTATATGTCACGTGAGGATACGAGGTGTATTAAGTTCATACCGACGCATACAAGATATTTCCTTTCACGTATAGTTTCTGGGTCACTTCCAACACCTCACATAGTTCTGATACATTTATCCTTTTTCCAGAGCATTGTTCTCATGTATTTTCATATGAAATCTGTGGAAGTTATGTTCGCTACACGTTCACAGACGTAAATAGTATGACTTTCAAACCCTGATCCACACTTAGTCCTACAGTACACTAGTCCGGCTCAACTGGACTTTAACATTCATCTTATGGATACCCTGAGTTCTCCTTAATGTTATGAATACATACAATTAATATGATATAACTGTACCTGGGTACAATACAACACATGGTCTAGTAACATTGAGTAGGTGAGTTACCCTTTATCAATGTTTCCCGTTTTCTGAGGTTCTACAAGCGCGGTGGATTTGAATGTTATACAGCGTAATATGAATTAAATGGGGTTTTTAGGAATGACAATGATGTGCGCAGTACACACGTACCATCATTTCTATTTCACCATCCAGTTTAGGCCACCACACAAAACTTCTGGCCAGTGCTTTCATAGCACATATACCGGGATGTTCAAAATGCAGTTCATTCAAAATTTGCCCTCTAAAACACTGTGGAAATAACACTCTCATACCCCACAACACACATCCCTGTTCTACTGATAATTGACATCTCCTTAAATGATACGGTTGAAAGTCTAAGGATGGACAAATCTCTGGCCATCCATTTAGTGTATACTCCAGTACTCTTCCTAATACAACATCTTTCCTAGTTTCATGAGCAATCATTCCGGAGGTGACTGGAAAATCTTCTGTTATCACGGTTACAGCATAAACCTTAGGCTCTACTCCATCATTTGATCCACTACATGGCAACCTTGACAAAGCATCTGCATTGGAATGATCATCTGAACGTCTGTACTGTATCTCATAGTCATATGCCGACAATATCAAAGCCCATCTCTGCATTCTTGCTGCAGTAAGTGTAGGAACAGGTGATTTAGGACCCAAAATTGCCAAGAGAGGCTTGTGATCAGTTATTAAAACAAAATTCCTCCCATATAGATACTGGTGAAATTTCTTTACTCCAAATATGATAGACAAAGCCTCTTCTCTATCTGTGCATAATTTTTCTCGCTTTGGGTAAGAGTTCTCGAGGCATATGCAATGGGTCTTTCTTCACCGTTATCCATTATGTGACTTATGACAGCACCTAATCCATAGCCCGATGCATCACAAGCAAGCTTTAGTGTTCTACTGGTATCATAGTGGACCAAAACATCAGTACTAGACAGAGCAGCTTTACAATCTTCAAATGACTTCTGAGTTGCACTGTTCCATTTCCATGGTATCCCTTTCTTTAATAGTTCATGCAGAGGGGCTAAAACTGATGAAAGTCCACTTAAGAACCTTGAATAATACTGAATCATACCTAGGAAAGCTTTCAATTCACTGACATTTTTTGGAGCAGGTAAATTTACTATGGCTCCTACTTTATCTTCTACAGGTCTCAGCCCTTCTGCATTCACTTTGTAGCCAAGATAAGTTACTTCTTTAGCTAGGAATGAACATTTGCTCTTGTTGAGCCTGACATTGTGTGCCAACAATCTTTCGAATACTGTGGCTAGGGTTTTGACATGATTTTGGATGTCACTGTCAACAATAAGGACATCATCCTGAAAACATAACACATTGGGAAGACCCACAAGAATTTTGTCCATGATGCACTGAAATAACTTTGGTGCACTTCTAACACCATAAGGCAACCTTTTGAACTTATACAATCCTTTATGAGTGTTGATGGTAAGGTACTGTTGACTTTCAGCATCAACAGAGACCCGAGCATATGCTTGGGACAAGTCTAACTTAGTGAAAAAGGTTCCACCTGTTAGTGCAGCAAACAAATCTTGAGATGTGGGTAAGGGATATTGCTCATCCTCAACAGCTTGATTAATGGTAACTTTATAATCACCACATAGTCTAACAGATTTACCAGCTTTAGGTACAATTACTATAGGAGCAGCCCAATTGCTCTTGGCGGTTTTCACAATAATTCCCTCACTCACAAGTCTGTCTAATTCCTTCTCAACCTCACCTTTCAATGCATAAGGAACAGGTCTGGACTTAGCATATATGGGTGTAACATCTTTGTCAATGGTGATATGAGCTTCATAACCCTTTATACCATCCTGTCCCTTTACAAATAAAATCTTGTATTTTTCAAGCAATTTCTCAAGACCTGGAATACTGTTACACATTCTAACACTAAATATCTCCTTCCAGTCCATCTCAAGTTCACACAACCAGTTCTTACCTAACAAAGTTGGTCTATTCACATAACTAGCTATAATTAATGGCAACTTTAAATTCTGATTTTTGTACTTTACCTCACACTCTAATTTACCTTCTGTGTTCAAAATCTCTCCAGTATAAGTTCTCAACTTGACACCTGAGTCTTCTAAAGGCACATGCGCAAATAGTTTCTCATATATATCTTTACTCATTATAGAGAAATAAGCTGCAGTCTCCATTTCCATGGTTACAGGTGTGTCATTAATACACAAGTCCACATTATACCTATGTTAAACTTTCTCTTCACTACTGGTGTAAATAGTAAACACATGGGCACTCTCATCATTATCAGATCCAAAATTACTAACACTCTCATGAATACTGTTTTTCATTTCCTTCTCTCCACATTCAATGGCATATACTCTACCTTTATCACTTCTACAGGCAGGAGCAATATGTCCAATACGTTGACAAGTGTAACATTTTGAATTCTTGAACTTACACTGAAAGCTTTCATGTTTCCCTCGGCACCTCTTACATTTTAAATCAGCATTTGTTCCTTGTTTTGTGGTATAATTATTCCTTTTAGCTACAGTTAGTTTACACACTGAGCCACTACTGCCAACTGTTTCACTACCAGCATTGGAAACAAATTCTCTGGTGTTTTTCTCGGCCAATTCCATGCTTGTAGCTATCTGACATGCACTTTCAAAAGTTAAGTTAGTGGTGTTCATTAACTTATTCTGTATTTTTCATAATTCAGGCCTATTATATACCTGTCTCTTAGAGCTCGGTTCAAGAACTGTCCAAAGTTACAGTGAATGGATAACTTCTTCAAAGCTACTATATAATTACTTACGGATTCATCTTTACCTCTATCTCTGGTGCCAAATCTGTAACTTTCAGCGATCTCAAGTGGAGCAGGATCAAAATGTTGCTTCAGAATCTTGGTAATCTGAATCAGTGAGGAGTCCTTGGGTTTGTCTGGAGTAAGCAGATTGACCAGAGTAGAATAAACATTAGCTCCTACCTCTGTCAAAAAGATTGCTTTCCTTTTCTCTTGAAGGGCTTTCTTCTTCTGAGCATCACCACCGTCGTCCATTAATTCATTTGCCAGAAAGAAGAAGTCCATTCTCTCACAATATGATGTGAAATCTTCCTTGTCTGCATCATACTCCCCCAATCGTCCGATGTATCCGATGTATCCACTGACGCCAGCCATGGTTGCTCTCTTCACTTAAATTCTCCAGGTTCAGAGTAGCCTTCCCTTCAGTGGTTACTAGCCTCTCTTCAAGGACTTCACCAACACTTTGTGAATCCCATCCTCGTCGCCAGTGTAGTATCTTGCATTATTTAATGGGAGAATGACAAGCACATGGTCGGTCTGGCTGGGGGTTTATTCTCTGTTCTTCGTTACAACGTGCCTAACACATTTCGTGTTTACACAAGCCTAAACACTTTCTGACTTTGGTAAGAAGTAACATAATATATATAATATATATATTCAATAAAGGCAGCATGTAAACATACATATATACTGTATAACATGCGTCTATGCTACTGTAAGATAGAAATGTCTACTTACAGCTGAAACATACAAGATCCATTGTAAGTGATGTTGAAAGCTTCAACTTTATTTACTTTCAGTGAAATTGTCAAGTAAGTTCTTGTGTTAGAGTTTGTAATAGAGGTGAGAATTGTATTCCTGTCGTATGAGACAAACGAAGTTTCCGTTTGCCACTGAAGTCAGAGTGTATTGATTCACAATCATCAGAGAATTTAATGTCTATATTGAAATTATTGTCAATTAAGTATTTTAGAAAGTCATAATCATTTGAAAGAAAAATGTAGACTCCTTATTGCCCTAAAATCTAACGGTGAGAGAAAAAACCTTTCTTGTCCCTTTTTTGATGAATATGAAATGCTAATGCCAGTCTGTGCACTTAATCTGATCCATTAATACTGATTTTCAAAGTCCGATATATACCGCAACTGAGTTAAATGAATATGTATGTACAATCAAAGACAAAAGTCGTGTTGCGGTTTTGTCCGAAGATTGAATACAAGTCGTGAAATATTATGAGAGCCCCCTACCACAAGGCAGAGCGCACCAAAAGTTTAGCCCTTTGGCATGGGTTTTCACCAAATTTCACGACACGACTTTTTTCTTTCATTGTACATGCGTGAGGTGACAATCTGACGTCTTGAGTTGTCAGAGAGTCATATATAACTGAGTGCATGAGAGATGGGAGTCACTTCTCTGACTCGCTCCTACATCGTCTCTCAGGTATGTAACTAGTGCCTCACACCCATCATATTAAGTGAATTTAACTCAGTTGAACTTTGTTGAATATATCAATGTTCATGTTTTAATGTAGTTGCAAGTCTTTTGTGTCAAGTGATAAAATAACATACTAGATGCCTGGTGGTTCCTTTGCCAGACGTGTGTTGCTATTTTGTATTTGATTTTACGCTTCTCTGACTCGCCCCTACAGTGTCTCTCAGGCACGGTGTGTGTTGTTGCTACTATTTGCTGCTACCGAATATCAGTAGCTACCTACCAACAAGATGTTCAAGGCAGGAAGTCTTTAATCCAACGAGATTAAAATCCAAGGGAGCGACAAGCCGAGTGGCATTTGTTTTGACCAGCAGTTTAAGCCTGGTGTAGTAATCGTGATCCTTGTGGATGATTATCAGGAATATAAATGTCCCAGGTTGAATTTGTAAATCATAAATAGTGGTATTACCAGTACAGTATTAGAGTTGTTATATGATGAGTAAACATCTACAGTATGTATGAGGTGCTGGTATATGTTTCCTGTGATAGCATGTTGCTCTAAATAATACCAGGGATTAGCCCATCGGGGCCTGGGGGCGAAAATATAATAGTAATAATAATTATAATAATAATTATTCATAGTAAATAAAAAAATTAATACAAAATCCACCCAAATAAAATAATAATGATAACAATAATAATAATACTGTTGTAGTGTACTGCGCAGCTCATTGTCATTCCTAAAAACCCGTTTTAATTCATATTACGCTACATAATATTCAAATCCACTGCGCTTGTAGAATCTCTGGAGCGTGTTTATCCTCGCGATCCCTCAGTAAGCCCCGCCTTTGTGAAGACAGTTATCAATGCGTTGTTTATTCCACTTTCTCCTGGGAAGCTCAATCTTGAATTAGTCTGTGTAAATCAACCCAAGTAATTCGCCAGACCTTTGTCAACTGAGGGTCGTCTTTGAATGAGTAACAGTTAGTTTGTTTGTAATTATGGTCATTGTGTGAGTGGCGATCACTGGCAACTCAGGGGTATATAAACTCGAGCTGGTGAGGAATCAGCGTTCCCTGACGCTGATTCCCGTTTATCTCCAGGTATGTTCTGTGTTTCCTAGCCATTCAGTTAATTCAGTCAATTGTAGTGATTATCAGGGTTCACCAGTGTTCATGATTTAACAGTTGAATTGTCATTCACCCAGTGTAGAAGTAATATAACGTAAATGCGTCTGTCGTCTGGACAAGAGAGTTTGTTGGTGTTGTCATGTTTCGGTTCCCTGACGCTGATTCCCGTTTATCTCCAGATCGAGGGTGGGCTTAATTGAAACCCACCGGTAGCTCGGAGCCGGTGGATACCCAACAGAGGTCAATATAGGAGTGATGGCGAGGATTCGTCATAATTAATCGGCTCTACTCTACCTCGTGGGCCGAGGCCCCCAAACCCATCTCGGGTCGGAGTGTAACCGACCACAACAACAGTTGTTAGAGGCGCCAGTGCTATACCCTGGGACAGGCCTTGGAATTATGGTCCACAGTGTGGTTGTATGTGTTTTTTTTACCAGTGTGTTTTATAAGAAATAAATCAATGAAGACATGTTATTGTTTCACCCTTCTTTACCCTTATCGATCTGATCAATGAAAATCCTAACCCAATGCCTAGTCCGCTCTGCCCGCTACCTAACGAGCTACATGCTGTCCAGAGGGGGGTCTGGTGGCAGCGACCCTTAGGAATTAAGATTAGAGTTAAGTTATCCCCTTAGATTTAGTGACCCCAGATCTGGCAGTATAAACAGGTGGCACGGAAGTGATGTAATTTACATGGTATCAAGATCAGGAGGAATAAATGTGATACTGTGGGTAATTTTTGTGTTTAAATGTGAGCTGTAATAACCATTTCTCCGTGCATCTACCTAACCATGTCACTGTGGCTAATGAATATTTCAGAGTGCTAATAATCTTGTAATGGAAATTTTTTCCAGTGTACAGTATAGTGTAATTCTGTGTAAAAATTTTTTTGAGGTTACGGAGATGTTGAAAACAGTTCACGGCAAATACTTTACTTGGAGTTAGGTTAGAACATGGGCCCCGAGAAAATTAGAAATCTGCTTTAAAGTAAAGTGCACAGTAAAATGGATTGAAAAGTGTCTGAAAATGTCTGAAAACAGAGGTTAGCTACCTAATTTTTTTTGCAGTCTTTTGTGAAATCTCAGAAAAGTGTTGGTTGTATGCCAAGGTAAATTTTTTTGGGTGCCTTTCTGCACTGGACCATAGCAATTGTTGTGATCACCTGAGTTAATACTTTGTTATTTACAGACAATGAGGGACAGTGATCATGTGCCGTGTTACGAGTGTTGTGGACAGTGTCGATTTCTGAGTGTACCCGAAGGCCATAATTATATTAAGGTTATGTAACAGTATTATTTGTAATTGACATAATATGGGTGTAGTTGTTTTAATTTTAATTGGAAGTGTTTTAGTTATAAGTTGAGGTCAGAATTGGGCAAGTGAAGTTATTTGTATAACCTGTGTTATGTTAGGTACCTGAGTGTTTTGTATTTTTTGTATTGTTTCTATTAGTATGATTTTTAGTGCATAGAGCATTAGTTTCTAGCAGTGTAGACTTACAGGCAATGTCATTAGGTGTGTTTTATGTTTATTTGAGATCTAATACATGTATAATTTCAGCAATTGCTTTGATGAGTTGAGGACTCTAGGGTGGTATGGACATCTATATAAGAACGCAATCTTTGAAAATTGATTGGTGAAAGTACATGTAAGGACCCCCCATTTGTGAGTACGACAGAGTACATTGTGAAGTGATAAGTGTTGAAATCATTGCAATTGAAAAGACAGTGAACATTTGTTGAGTACTGAGGGGACAGTCTCGTAAAGTATTACCATATTACCACTGATTCTTTTTTGTGTGCGTGACTCAGAAATGGAAAGGTCTATGTTTTTTTTTAAGTTGATTGGTTTAATTATAATCTTTTGGTAGGGGGGGGGAGACAGTTACTCAGATGGTTTTTGAGGATGCTTTTTGAAGGTCAGCTATTAGTAGTGGTATCTATGTTGTCGAAAGGAAAAATCTCAGTTATGTGTGTCAGAATTTTTTTTGTGGGTTGTTGACTTCGTCAGTCGTACTGAAGTCACCCTAACATTATGAATCCCAGTTCTTATGAACTGAAGTCCGGAAATCCAGTTGCTGCCTATGTTGTCGAAAGGAAAAATCTCAGTTAGGTGTGTCAGAATTTTTTTTGTGGGTTGTTGACTTCGTCAGTCGTACTGAAGTCACCCTAACATTATGAATCCCAGTTCTTATGAACTGAAGTCCGGAAATCCAGTTGCTGCCTATGTTGTCGAAAGGAAAAATCTCAGTTATGTGTGTCAGAATTTTTTTTTGTGGGTTGTTGACTTCGTCAGTCGTACTGAAGTCACCACAACATTATAAATCCCAGTTCTTATGAACTGAAGTCCGGAGACCCAGTTGCTGCCTATGTTGTTGAAGGAAAAAAAATCTCAGTTTATGTGTGTAGGAAGTTTTTTTTTTTGCGGGGGGTTGTTGACTCACTCCGGGTGAGGGAGTCACCCCGACTTTCAAATACCAGTTCTTCTGAACTGTGAGATAGGAAATACGTCTTGTGTTATGAACCCCAATGTGTATGTCTAGAACCATGGTTTTGTGTTGAAAAGGTGAATTATTATTGAAATGAAGTAGTAATCTGAGGAAGTCTGATGTAACTAATTTCCCATTCAGAGACAAGAATTTAAATTCCTGAGTATATGTAATTTCATGCAGAGTACTTTGTTGTATCTGTAATGTCAGAGTCACTGTTTATGTGTTAGTGCCAAAATATGTTGAGGTATTATGCTGATGAACTGTTAGGGGAATGTTCCCCATACTATATTGTACGGAAATGAGAAGTGATAAGTTGTTGCAGGTATAGGTAGCGGAGACTCGAGTATGAAACGTTTGTCTCCTTAAGTTTTGTTTTATGTATTAAGGTACTGTAATCACGAACTTTAAGATATGTCGAATGTATGTGCACTACCGCGTTAGTGCTTTTGCCTATTATTCCGCATAATATGAATCTTTGGAAGGGGAAGGCTATGTACTGCGCAGCTCATTGTCATTCCTAAAAACCCGTTTTAATTCATATTACGCTACATAATATTCAAATGCACTGCGCTTGTAGAATCTCTGGAGCCTGTTTATCCTCGCGATCCCTCAGTAAGCCCCGCCTTTGTAAAGACAGTTATCAATGCATTGTTTATTCCACTTTCTCCTGGGAAGCTCAATCTTGAATTAGTCTGTGTAAATCAACCCAAGTAATTCGCCAGACCTTTGTCAACTGAGGGTCGTCTTTGAATGAGTAACAGTTAGTTTGTTTGTAATTATGGTCATTGTGTGAGTGGCGATCACTGGCAACTCAGGGGTATATAAACTCGAGCTGGTGAGGAATCAGCGTTCCCTGACGCTGATTCCCGTTTATCTCCAGGTATGTTCTGTGTTTCCTAGCCATTCAGTTAATTCAGTCAATTGTAGTGATTATCAGTGTTCACCAGTGTTCATGATTTAACAGTTGAATTGTCATTCACCCAGTGTAGAAGTAATATAACGTAAATGCGTCTGTCGTCTGGACAAGAGAGTTTGTTGGTGTTGTCATGTTTCGGTTCCCTGACGCTGATTCCCGTTTATCTCCAGATCGAGGGTGGGCTTAATTGAAACCCACCGGTAGCTCGGAGCCGGTGGATACCCAACAGAGGTCAATATAGGAGTGATGGCGAGGATTCGTCATAATTAATCGGCTCTACTCTACCTCGTGGGCCGAGGCCCCCAAACCCATCTCGGGTCGGAGTGTAACCGACCACAACAACAGTTGTTAGAGGCGCCAGTGCTATACCCTGGGACAGGCCTTGGAATTATGGTCCACAGTGTGGTTGTATGTGTTTTTTTTACCAGTGTGTTTTATAAGAAATTAATCAATGAAGACATGTTATTGTTTCACCCTTCTTTACCCTTATCGATCTGATCAATGGAAAACCTAACCCAATGCCTAGTCCGCTCTGCCCGCTACCTAACGAGCTACATGCTGTCCAGAGGGGGGTCTGGTGGCAGCGACCCTTAGGAATTAAGATTAGAGTTAAGTTATCCCCTTAGATTTAGTGACCCCAGATCTGGCAGTATAGTAGGGGTATCGAGATATTAATGTTGTCTAGCACTCAGGATGGAAGGAAACTCTAATGTGGTTTTCTTGTATAATATATAAGTTATATGATAGACAGTCTGGTGCTGGAGGTGCTGTGTGGTGAGGGGCTGCTTGGTAGAGACGTGCGGTGAGTAGCTTGTTGAAGGAGGTAGATGTGCAGGAGCTTCGTTAGAGAAGATGTTGCCTGTTGCTGGCCTCCTGGTTGAATGAAATGTTAACAGCGTGGAGCTTGCTGGAGGAGATGTTGCTTGTTCAGGAAAATGGTCAGAATGAATCTCAATGGAGAGACAGAGCTTATATACACCCGGCAGCAGCCGCCAGTCCTCTATGAGTCATGTTGGGAAAACCCGAGAAGTAGCCGGTGACTAGTTTCGTTGCTAAGATACGGTAACATCTGGGGACAGCTCTCGCTTGGTTGCTAGGGGAGGCGGCACATTGGAATGCGGATACGCTTGGTGGTGGGCTGCTACGCAGTTGTAGGGGAGAATTCCACTACACTGTAATAAAATATAACAATAAAATTAATAATAATAACAATAATACTGTAATAATAAAATAATAATAATTAAGAAATACAAGAATGAAAAAAAGATAAAAAGTGAGAAACACGACCTAGACCTAAAAATTATTATTATTATTATTATTATTATTATTATTATTATTATTATTATTATTATTATTATTATTATTATTATTATTATTATTATTATTATTATTATTATTATTATTATTATTAATATTATTATTATTATTATTATTATTATTATTATTATTATTATTATTATTATTATTATTATTATTATTA
>NW_024719294.1:0-5416 GCF_018991925.1 Homarus americanus
AATTATTGCCATTTTTTTTATTTTCGTCCATCTGCTGCCATTAATCACATATAAGGCAATTGTGGCCATTTTTTGTTTTTGCCCCACTGCTGCCATTTATCACTTATAAAGCAATTGTTGCCATTTATTGTTTTCGCCCCTCTGCTGCCGTTAATCACATATAAGGTAATTGTTGCCATTTTTTGTTTTCGTCCCTCTGCTGCCGTTAATCGCATATAAGGCAATTGTTGCCATTTTTTTCATTTTCGTCCATCTGCTGCCATTAATCACATATAAGGCAATTGTTGCCATTTTTTGTTTTCGTCCCTCTGCTGCCATTAATAGCATATAAGGCAATTGTTGCCATTTTTTGTTTTTGCCCCACTGCTGCCATTAATCACATATAAGGTAATTGTTGCCATTTTTTGTTTTCGTCCCTCTGCTGCCGTTAATCGCATATAAAGCAATTGTTGCCATTTTTTTATTTTCGTCCATCTGCTGCCATTAATCACATATAAGGCAATTGTTGCCATTTTTTGTTTTCGTCCCTCTGCTGCTATTAATAGCATATAAGGCAATTGTTGCCATTTTTTATTTTCGCCCCACTGCTGCTTTTAATCACATATAAGGCAATTGTTGCCATTTTTTGTTTTCGCCCCACTGCTGCCATTAATCACATATAAGGCAATTGTTGCCATTTTTTGTTTTCGTCCCTCTGCCACCGTTAATCGCATATAAGGCAATTGTTGCCATTTTTGTTTTCGCCCTACTGCTGCCATTAATCACATATAAGGCAATTGTTGCCATTTTTTGTTTTCGCCCCACTGCTGCCATTAATCACATATAAGGCAATTGTTGCCATTTTTTATTGTCGCCCCTCTGCTGCCATTAATCACATATAAGGCGATTGTTGCCATTTTTTGTTTTCGCCCCTCTGCTGCCATTAATCACATATAAGGCAATTGTTGCGCCCATTTTTGTTTCGCCCTCTGCTGCCATTAATCACTATAAAGGCAATTGTTGCCATTTTTTGTTTTCGTCCCTCTGCTGCCATTAATCACATATATAAGGCAATTGTTGCCATTTTTTGTTTCGCCCCATTGCTGCCATTAATCACATATAGGCAATTGTTGCCATTTTGAAATGTCGTCCCTCTGCTGCCGGTAATCGCATATAAGGCAATTGTTGCCATTTTTTGTTCGCCCCACTGCTGTCATTAATCACATGTAAGGCAATTGTTGCCATTTTTTGTTTTCGCCCCACTGCTGGCAATAATCACATATAAGGCAATTGTTGCCATTTTTTATTGTCGCCCCACTGCTGCCAATAATCACATATAAGGCAATTGTTGTCATTTTTTGTTTTCGTCCCTCTACTGCCGTTAATAGCATATAAAGCAATTGTTGCCATTTTTTGTTTTCGTCCCTCTGCTGCCGTTAATCACATATAAGGCAATTGTTGTCATTTTTTGTTTTCGTCCCTCTACTGCCGTTAATAGCATATAAAGCAATTGTTGCCATTTTTTGTTTTCGCCCCACTGCTGCCATTAATCACATATAAGGCAATTGTTGCCATTTTTCGTTTTCGTCCCTCTGCTGCCGGTAATCCCATATAAGGCAATTGTGGCCATTTTTGTTTTCGTCCCTCTGCTGCCATTAATCACATATAAGGCAATTGTTGCCATTTTTTGTTTTCGTCCCTCTGCTGCCGGTAATCACATATAAGGCAATTGTTGCCATTTTTTGTTTTCGCCCCACTGCTGCTATTAATCACAAATAAGGCATTTGTTGCCATTTTTTGTTTTCGTCCCTCTGCTGCCATTAATCACATATAAGGCACTTGTTGCCATTTTTAATTGTCGTCCCTCTGCTGCCATTAATCACATATAAGGCAATTGTTGCCATTTTTTTCGTCCCTCTGCTGACATTAATCACATATAACGCAATTGTTGCCATTTTTTTATTTTCGTCCATCTGCTGCCATTAATCACATATAAGGCAATTGTTGCCATTTTTTGTTTTTGCCCCACTGCTGCCATTTATCACTTATAAAGGCAATTGTTGCCATTATTGTTTTCGCCCTCTGCTGCCGTTAATCACATATAAATTAGTGTTGCCATTTTTTGTTTTCGTCCCTCTGCTGCCGTTAATCATATAAGGCAATTGTTGCCCATTTTTTATTTCGTCCATCTCTTGCCATTAATTACATATATGGCAATTGTTGCCATTTTTTGTTTTCGTCCTTCTGCTGCCGGAAATGGCATATAAGGCAATTGTTGCCATTTTTTTTTCGCCCCACTTCTGCCATTAATCACATATAAGGCAATTGTTGCCATTTTTTGTATTCGCCCCACTGCTGCCATTAATCACATATAAGGCAATTGTTGCCATTTTTTGTTTTCGTCCCTCTGCTGCCATTAATCACATATAAGGCAATTGTTGCCATTTTTTGTTTTCGCCCCATTGCTGCCATTAATCACATATAAGGCAATTGTTGGCATTTTTTATTGTCGCCCCTCTGCTGCCATTAATCACATATAAGGCAATTGTTGCCGTTTTTTGTTTTCGCCCCACTGCTGCCATTTATCACATATAAGGCAATTGTTGCCATTATTTGTTTTCGCCCCACTGCTGCCATTAATCACATATAAGGCAATTGTTGCCATTTTTCGTTTTCGTCCCTCTGCTGCCGGTAATCGCATATAAGGCATTGTTGCCATTTTTTGTTTTCGCCCCACTGCTGTCATTAATCACATGTAAGGCAATTGTTGCCATTTTTTGTTTTCGCCCCACTGCTGGCAATAATCACATATAAGGCAATTGTTGCCATTTTTTATTGTCGCCCCACTGCTGCCAATAATCACATATAAGGCAATTGTTGTCATTTTTTGTTTTCGCCCCTCTGCTGCCATTAATCACATATAATGCAATTGTTGCCATTTTTTTTCGTCCCTCTGCTGCCGTTAATCACATATAAGGCAATTGTTGTCATTTTTTGTTTTCGTCCCTCTGCTGCCGTTAATAGCATATAAAGCAATTGTTGCCATTTTTTGTTTTCGCCCCACTACTGCCATTAATCACATATAAGGCAATTGTTGCCAGTTATTGTTTTCGCCCTTCTGCTGCCGTTAATCATATAAAAGGCAATTGTTGCCATTTTTTGTTTTGGCCCCACTGCTGCCATTAATCACATAAAAGGCATTTGTTGCCATTTTTTGTTTTCGCCCCACTACTGCCATTAAAACCATATAAGGCAATTGTTGCCAATTTTTGTTTTCGTCCTTCTAATGCCGTTAATCGCATATAAGGCAATTGTTGCCATTTTTTGTTTTCGTCCCACTGCTGCCATTGATCATATATAAGGCAATTGTTGCCATTTTTTGTTTTCACCCTTCTGCTGCCGTGTGTGTCACATAAACATTATTTGCCATTTTTGTTTTCCTTCCCTCTGCACCGTATTCATATAAAACAGTATTTGCCATTTTATTTCGTCCTTTGCTGCCGTTAATCACATATAAGGCAATTGTTGCCATTTTTTGTTTTCGTCCCTCTGCTGCCATTAATCGCATATAAGGCAATTGTTGCCATTTTTTGTTTTCGCCCCACTGCTGCCATTAATCACATATAAGGTAATTGTTCCCATTTTTTGTTTTCGCCCCACTGCTGCCATTAATCACATATAAAGCATTGTTGCCATTTTTCGTTTTCGTCCCTCTGCTGCCGGTAATCCCATATAAGGCAATTGTGGCCATTTTTTGTTTTCGTCCCTCTGCTGCCATTAATCACATATAAGGCAATTGTTGCCATTTTTAGTTTTCGTCCCTCTGCTGCCGGTAATCGCATATAAGGCAATTGTTGCCATTTTTTGTTTTCGCCACACTGCTGCCATTATTCACATATCAGGCAATTGTGGCCATTTTTTGTTTTTGTCCCTCTGCTTCCATTAATCACATATATGGCAATTGTTGCCATTTTTTGTTTTCGTCCTTCTGCTGCCGGAAATAGCATATAAGGCAATTGTTGCCATTTTTTATTTTCGCCCCACTGCTGCCATTAATCACATATATGGCAATCGTTGCCATTTTTTGTTTTCGCCCCACTGCTGCCATTAATCACATATAAGGCAATTGTTGCCATGTTTTGTTTTCGTTCCTCTGCTGCCGTTAATCACATATAAGGTAATTGTTGCCATTTTTTTTCGCCCCTCTGCTGCCATTAATTAAATATAAGGCAATTGTTGCCATTTTTTGTTTTCGTCCCTCTGCTGCCGTTAATCACATATAAGGCAATTGTTGTCATTTTTTGTTTTCGTCCCTCTGCTGCCGTTAATCGCATATAAAGCAATTGTTGCCATTATTTATTTTCGCCCCACTGCAGCCATTAATCACATATAAGGCAATTGTTGCCATTTTTTGTTTTCACCCCTTTGCTGCCGTTAATCACATATAAGGCAATTGTTGCCATTTTTTGTTTTCGTCCCTCTGCTGCCGTTAATCGCATATAAGGCAATTGTTGCCATTTTTTGTTTTCTCCCCACTGCTGCCATTAATCACATATAAGGCAATTGTTGCCATTTTTCGTTTTCGTCCCTCTGCTGCCGGTAATCCCATATAAGGCAATTGTGGCCATTTTCTGTTTTCGTCCCTCTGCTGCCATTAATCACACATAAGGCAATTGTTGCCATTTTTTGTTTTCGTCCCTTTGCTGCCGGTAATCACATATAAGGCAATTGTTGCCATTTTTTGTTTTTGCCCCACTACTACCATTAATCACATATAAGGCAATGGTTGCCATTTATTGTTTTCGCCCCTCTGCTGCCGTTAATCACATATAAGGTAATTGTTGCCATTTTTTGGTTTCGTCCCTCTGGTGGCATTAATCGCATATAAAGCAATTGTTGCCATTTTTTTATTTTCGTCCATCTGCTGCCATTAATCACATATAAGGCAATTGTTGCCATTTTTTGTTTTCTTCCCTCTGCTGCCATTAATAGCATATAAGGCAATTGTTGCCATTTTTTGTTTTCGCCCCACTGCTGCCATTAATCACATATAAGGCAATTGTTGCCATTTTTTGTTTTCGCCCCACTGCTGCCATTAATCACATATAAGGCAATTGTTGCCATTTTTTGTTTTCGTCCCTCAGCTGCCATTAATCACATATAAGGCAATTGCTGCCATTTTTTGTTTTCGCCTCATTGCTGCCATTAATTACATATAAGGCAATTGTTGCCATTTTTTATTGTCGCCCTTCTGCTGCCATTAATCACATATAAGGCAATTGTTGCCATTTTTTGTTTTCGTCCCACTGCTGCCATTAATCGCATACAAGGCAATTATTGCCATTTTTTGTTTTCGCCCTATTGCTGCCATTAATTATATATAAGGCAATTGTTGCCATTTTTTTTCGCTCCACTCCTACCATTAATTACATATCAG
>NW_024719295.1:0-16459 GCF_018991925.1 Homarus americanus
GACATCTAGGACGTGCATGCCCAGGAAGACATCTAGGACGTGCATGCCCAGGAAGACATCTAGGACGTGCATGCCCAGGAAGACATCTAGGACGTGCATGCCCAGGAAGACATCTAGGAGGTGCATGCCCAGGAAGACATCTAGGACGTGCATGCCCAGGAAGCCAACGAGGACGTGCATGCCCAGGAAGCCAACGAGGACGTGCATACCCAGGAAGCCAACGAGGACGTGCATGCCCAGGAAGACAACTAGGACGCGGCTACCCAGGAAGCCGCCGTAACTAGACGCATACCCAGGAAGACAAATGGGGCGATGCATGCCCAGGAAGACAATCCAGGACGTATGCTCAGGAAGGCAACGAGGACGTGCATGCCCAGGAAGGCAACGAGGACGCATGCCCAGAAGACAACCAGGAAGTGCATGCCCAGGAAGACAACTGACGTGCATGCCCAGGAAGGCAACGAGGACGTGCATGCCCAAGAAGACAACTAGGACGTGCATGCCCAGGAAGCCGCTAACGAGGACGTATGCCCAGGAAGACAACGAGGACGTGCATACCCAGGAAGCCAACTAGGACGTGCATGCCCAGGAAGCCATGCCCAGGAAGCCAACGAAAGCGTGCATGCCCAGGAAGACAATGAGGACGTGCATACCCAGGAAGACAACTAGGACGTTCATGCCCAGGAAGACAACTAGGACGTGCGTGCCCAGGAAGGCAACGAGGACGTGCATGCCCAGGAAGACAACTAGGACGTGCATGCCCAGGAAGCCAACGAAAGCGTGCATGCCCAGGAAGACAACTAGACGTGCATACCCAGGAAGACAACTAGGACGTATGCCCAAGAAGGCAACGAGGACGTGCATACCCAGGAAGCCAACGAGGACGTGCATACCCAGGAAGCCAACGAGGACGTGCATGCCCAGGAAGACAACGAGGACGTGCATGCCCAGGAAGACAACGAGGACGTGCATGCACAGGAAGACAACGAGGACGTGCATGCCCAGGAAGACAACGAGGACGTGCATGCCCAGGAAGACATCTAGGACGTGCATACCCAGGAAGACATCTAGGACGTGCATACCCAGGAAGACAACTAGGACGTGCATGCCCACGAGGACGTGCATGCCCAGGAAGACAATGAGGAAGCGAAAGCGTGCATACCCAGCAACGAGGACGTGCATGCCCAGGAAGACAATGAGGACGTGCATACCCAGGAAGACAACTAGGACGTGCATGCCCAGGAAGCCAACGAAAGCGTACATGCCCAGGAAGACAACTAGGACGTGCATGCCCAGGAAGCCAACGAAAGCGTGCATGCCCAGGAAGACAATGAGGACGTGCATACCCAGGAAGACAACTAGGACGTGCATGCACAGGAAGCCAACGAAAGCGTACATGCCCAGGAAGGCAACGAGGACGTGCATACCCAGGAAGCAGTCATATTTCCCTCCATTGCTGAGAGCCATGTAATATTTCAATGTGATTCTGATCTCTTAAAATGTTAGGTTTGCCTTAATGTAGTATTACTGATACGTTATTTGTCTTAGTATGCCTTATTGTGGGTAAAAATAAGTATATAACTGTGTCCTCCGAAGGCGTGAATTTGCTACCAGAGTTTAACAGTGAATTCATACATAATACTTCTGACAAACTTCCTACGCGCTCATGTTTGAAATAATGAATGTATGTATCTTTATATAATTTAGCTAAATATCTTTCTCGTCAGAAATGATCATCCCATCGATTATGAATAAAATCATTTAGAAATTCATAATTACTTCAGGACGAAATCGGACAGATTTGCAACAGCCAATCTGTAACTCTTGAGAAGTGGGCGGGACATCTCTTCTCAGCTTTGAAAAAAAAACGCACTATAGTGACCTATTGGAGTGCCAAAGGTTCTCAGATTATAATGTACAATATATATCCCGTAGAGAGAGAGAGAGAGAGAGAGAGAGAGAGAGAGAGAGAGAGAGAGAGAGAGAGAGAGAGAGTGTGTGTGTGTGTGTGTGTGTGTGTGTGTGTGTGTGTGTGTGTGTGTGTGTGTGTGTGTGGAGGCAGTTACTGTACTCTCCTTTGATCCCCCTCATGACACCCCAAGAAGACTCAGCATGTGTCTGCTATGTCTGTTTAGGTCGTGTGGAAGGACTTTGGGACACACACACACCAAGAACTATGTGTTAGTGTGAGTGTTAGTCTCAGGTTAATAATACAATTTATCAGCCGCTTCTAAAAAGTTGTATCACTCTTGACAAACACTTTACACAAACACAGTTATGCTTCAGTTAACACAAGCATCAATCTGAAGGATCTGTAATATTATGAAAACAATTATCAAGTTAATTTAAAACTGCCTTTAAATATGTCCGGATAATTTTATTCGCCAACAAAAAAAATAGCCTAGTTAAAAGTTTGTTCAATACGAGACTGGGGAAGCCTGTGCAAATATTCTTTACGGTAAACAGCAACATAAACAAAATAAACAAATGACCTCAAAATAAACAACAGGTGTGATTAAATTATAAAGGGATGAATTATTTACATATAAAACCAAAGCAAGAAGTTAGGGTACAACTCCACCCACTAACAGCTAATATACCACTGTACCAAAAAGATGTGTTGATGGTATAATGTGTTGCTGCGTCTCATCAACTTAAGGTCTTAGGAACGCCCTCTAATGACTCAGGTCACACAAAAATAAAAACATTAAAATTAAGAGATTCAACTGTGGTTAAGAAGACTACATATGTGAGGAAGACGACTGATCCTCCATCCTGTTATGTGAATCCTTGCCAAAGAAAATTTTTATTTTTGATTCATGGATTAAATTTAATAACAAATCTTTTAATCACCATAATTTGTAGTTTTTACCTCAATTCCTAAATATATGATAAGAAAAATTAACATACGAACTTCATGTGGCAAATACATTAAACCCAATAACACTAAAAATGTTTATCTGTGTCAGTGAGACAATGTGGAGCCTCCCGGAGGGTGGCGTCCTACCGTGGCCTAGCGAATGAGCCGCTCGGAGGGCGGCGTTTCTGCTAGTACCTAATGTAACAAGAATATAGAATGATCTTCAGAAGAACCTGGAACTTGACTAACATATAAATAATGACGTTGTTAATATAATAAAAATAATGTTTAGGTTGGGAGGCTGTTGGTTATGTGACGTCCAGCCAACAAATGAAGACGACCGTCACATAAATTGTTTGGGAACTGTCAACACGGTGAATTGTGTGTTCATTAGAACATAATGGAGGAAACTGCAGCGGGCCTATTGGCCCATACTGGGCAGTCCCATTTACACCCAACTCCTATTGCTCATATAAGCATCCAACCTATGATTGAAGCTATCCAGCGTATTCGAGTTAATGATGATGTTTGGTAATTTGTTCCATTCATCCACTACTCTGTTTCCAAACCAATGTTTACCTATTTCGCGCCTAAATCTAAATTTGTCTAATTTAAAACCATTGTTACGAGTTCGCTCCTGGTTGGATAGTTTGAGTACCTTTGTAATGTCCCCTTTGTTTAGCCATGACTTACATTTATACACCTCTATTAGGTCGCCCCTCGCTCTACGTCTCTCAAGGGAGTGCAAATTAAGATGCTTTAACCTGTCTCTATACTCAATGTTCCTAATGCCCGGGATTAGTCTTGTCATTCTCCTCTGAATTCTTTCCAAGGATTCTATATCCATTCTGTAAAACGGTGACCAGAATTGAACTGCGTAATCCAAGTGAGGTCTCACAAGCGCAAGATAGTCTTAAGATGACCTCGCTAGTCTTGTAACTAACACTCCTTTGTATGAACCCAAGTACTTTAGTAGCCTTGTTACGAGCAAAAACACATTGTTTACTTGGGATTCCCACCTATCATTACTCCTAAATCTCTCTCGCAGTCGGATTTCTCAATGACATCGTTGTTCATCTGGTATCTGGTTTCCCTGTTTACATCTCCTATACTGAGTACTTTACATTTGTCCACATTGAATTTCATCTGCCATTTTTCAGACCATTCGAAAATTTTGTTTACATCTTCCTGTAGTTTTGCCCAGTTCTCGTCAGATTCAATTACAAGTCCTATTTTAGTGTCATCAGCAAATTTACTTATGTTGCTGTCTACACGAATCCACACACAAATATGACCCACTCAAAAAGACCCTCCACAAAAAGACCCTCCATAAAAAAGACCCACACAACAGAAGATCCATACAAGTGTAGAAGAATACGTGTATGTGAGGGTGAATGAATGAATGTTCACTGAAGTCTCAGCAACACTGAATGACTCATGACCTTCATCGTCAATACGGTATATAAATATCATCACCAAATTATAAAAGATTGTGACTAGTCGATGGTAGAGTGAGACTCGTGCTCCTCCTGCCTCGCTGGTCCGCTGGTCGCACCTGGCCCGGAGTGTGTTGGTGAGCGACGTTTGGCTGTGATAACAGGGCACCTTGTGTGTGTCCCTCCCTGGGATCACTTCTTTACGAAATATGGTATGATGACACTTGTGCTGTCATATCATAGAGGAGTGGTATGGGCCAGTGTGTGACTGTTACCATAAAGTTAAGTTCCTCTCTGAGGAAATGTCGTGTTTGGGGTTCACGATTCTCAACGTCCCCCTAGGTAACACTCAACATACACGCCCACCAGTAAGCAGTCCGACAAAACTCACAAACACATTGGTGGTTTTTTTTTTATTATAATAATTATAATTTTCTTCAACTTGTGGTTGTGACCGACGGCCGCCACTGTACCAGCCTTGTTGACTAAACTACCAACAATGCCTGAGTCAACCTCCACGAGTCCACATATTATGATTCCCGAGGGTTTGTCTCAATACTTTGAACCATTTACCAAGGACATGTGTAGCGCCAGTGTCCATGTGTGAAGAAGCTTCCTGGTGTAAGATGATCAGGAATTACACACAATTAATTTCCTAGTATACCATGAACAAGAACTATATGTACAGTATGTCCACCTGTACATTTTGTTCACTTGTACACTATGTTCACCTATACACTATGCCCACTTGTACTTTATGACCACCTGCATACTTTGTTTACCTGTACACTATGACCATCTGTACACACTGCCCATCTGTAGACTATTTTCACCTGTACACTATGCCCACCGGTAGACTGTGTTCACCTGTACACTATGTTCACCTGTGCACTATGACCATCTATACACTCTGCCCACCTGTACAGTACACTGTGTCCACCAGTACACCTTTTCCATATTACACAATGTTTATTTGTACATTATGTCCACTATGTCAATATGTACACTATATCTATATGTACACTAGGTTCATGTGTATAGGTAAAGAGTCTCCAAGCGACAGTATAATTTTTTTGGAGGAGACAGTCTAGTAATGTATTTAGAAACTCATATACCGTTAAAATCAGTGATCATAATTAATGTTTTTTTTTGGTGTTTTACTCTTTAGTCTATTCTATGTAATTCACTGGGAGAGTAATGACTGTTTACACGTTTTATTATGTTCACTTTATCACAGATTCGGGTATTTTAAGAGAATGGCGGAACACTTGTGTTGCAGGGAGACAAGTTAAGTTGTGGTTGGATCAACTCACTCACACCACGTCTGTTATGGTCATGATATTAACAAGATCCCTCCAGCTTTCATATTATAATGGATGCCCCTCGTGTGAACCTCAGGGAAGGACCTGGGCTCGCTCACATTCAGGGGCTCTCGTGTTCTCCTCAGGTCAATGTTGTGTTCATCTCTCTCTCTCTCTCTCTCTCTCTCTCTCTCTCTCTCTCTCTCAAACAATAAACTATCGCTTCACTTCCACACTAAAACTTTATAAGCGAATCTTTATATAAATACACACGTACAAACCTACACAAATCCACACACAAAAGATGACCCTCCTCAAAAAGACCCTCCACAAAAAGACCCTCCACAAAAAGACCCTCCACAAAAAGACCCTCCACAAAAAGACCCTCCATACTAAACACACTCAAATTCTTATGGTGTTAGGTGTGGCGGGGCACCTAATACACACCTGATGTAATATTTATCGCCTACGCAGGTGTGCGGTCAGTGGCAAATTTATGTGGAACGCTACAAAATATTGGGTATTGAAAATCAAACCTCCCGGTGGCCAAGTATTCAAGGCTCCGCTATTCAGTGTGTACAAAGCCAGGGCCAGAGTTCACCAGCTGTGTGCAGTGATCTCGGTGGCATTTTTATAAGAGGCGCTGAAGTATAAGAATGTTTATTTTTTTCTTATAATTCCTGCATTTGAGAGTCTTTCATTTGTAATATATAATTTTTTTAATATTCCAAAATCCCTTGGAAACTGGCTTTAATTCAAAACAGAGTTTTACGTCAGTCTAGCAATCTTAATTATTTTGTTGTTGAGCTTTTTGAGGAAAACAGTTTCCATGTAACCCCGGTTCATTACGGAGACGGAACTTAATTCCTGAGTTTCTAAAAAAACATTAATGCTTTCACAACACTTTCTTAGTATTGGTTGTGTATGTGTAGTCACTGTAGTTAGTGTGTGTGTGTGTGTGTGTGTGTGTGTGTGTGTGTGTGTGTAACACAGGAGGTTCGAGGTGTTTATAGATCTGAAACAATTTTAAAGCAACTCACTAACTGGAGTTGCTTTGGGTGAGGGATGGAGCTTAACTGCATTCCCTGTTTGTTTATGCAAGAGTAATCAAGAGTCGTGTGACGTGGAACAGTGACGGGCCAGGACCCAGCTGGGCTGTCCAGAAGATCAAAGCCTCCATAACTGACATGTTTAAGGGGTCGGTCGGCACCCTACCTGCGTGTTCTCATAAAGACTGATGGGGGAGATCATTGACCTATGCCAGCCCCATTAAACAATATACCACGCTTTATCAACCTGATTATCACTACGTCATATGTGAGAGTCGTGGGAGGAGAGTTACTTATCAATATAAACCCCATCTGGTAGTAATGGAAGAGAATTAGGACTGAAGTTAATGCAAATGAGACGCCTATTCATATACGTAAACACCAAGAGAAGAGAACGCAAAATGACAGTTATGCAGGTGGTAAGAGACAGGCAAATGTAATATCTGTCCTCTAGTCCAGGGAGAGAGAGACAGTTAGACAGACAGCCACAGCATCACAACCTGACAATCAACAAATCTAACAGTCAGTATCGGCCTTGATATCACCCGTGACCCGAAGTGTGTGTGTGTGAGTGTGTGTATAATAATAATAATAATAATAATAATAATAATAATAATAATAATAATAATAATAATAATAATAATAATAATAATAATAATAATAATAATATTAATAATATTAATAATAATAATAATAATAATAATAATAATAATAATAATAATAATAATAATAATAATAATAATAATAATTAACGGTTTATTGAAAGAGCATGGCAGCCATAAGGATGCAAATATACAGTTACATAATTGGAGAATGGATCACAAGTAACATAACATAGTAACAAAGCCAACAAATGAGATTGGCACTTTTTCCACAGTAGGTGTTTCCGTTGTGTAGCACTTAGGGAGGATTTGACAATTATACTGACAAGTGTTTTCCAATTAAGTTTGTTATCTTTAGTGACGCCGAGGAAGCTGGTGGAGTCCACAACCTGGATTGTGCATAACCATGGTCTTGGTATGGTTGATGGTGACATAGTTGTTGGTGGAGATTGTTCAATATATTCTGGAGAGCGCTGTAGTAGGGAACCGAGTTGTTCACACTGATCACAATGGTGGAGTCGTCGACAAAATCACTAAATCGAACACGCTGGATAGCTTCAAACATAGGTTAGATGGATATATGAGCGATAGGGGTTGGGTGTGAACGGGACTGCTCAGTATGGGCCGATAGGCCCGCTGGAGTTTCCTCCATTCTTACGTCGGAATGAAAACCTAAAAAAAATAGCTAAAGTCTTTTGTTCCGATCTTACAATTTAGTCATTTGGATAACCAATTAACATGCAGATTTGATTTGCACTGCTTACTGCTTCTCCCTTATCATAATATATATCCATCCGCTTGTATCAGATAACTTACAGCCTCGTACCCAGACTAATGCTCATCACATCTCCACAGTACAAAACTCGACAGCAATAATGACCAATCACTCGACAGCCATAACCAATCATTCAACAGCCATAACCAATCCCTCGACAGCCTTAACCCATCCCTCGACAGCCTTAACCCATCCCTCGACAGCCTTAACCCATCCCTCGACAGCCATAGCCCATCCCTCGACAGCCATAACCCATTCCTCGACAGCCTTAACCCATCCCTCAACAGCCTTAACCCATCCCTCGACAGCCATAACCCATCCCTTGGTAGCCTTAACCCATCCCTCGACAGCCATAACCCATCCCTCGACAGCCTTAACCCATCCCTCGACAGCCATAGCCCATCCCTCGACAGCCATAACCCATTCCTCGACAGCCTTAACCCATCCCTCGACAGCCTTAACCCATCCCTCGACAGCCATAACCCATCCCTCGACAGCCTTAACCCATCCCTCGACAGCCATGACGCTGCCACCACCCCTCCCGCAGTAGATGGAGCCCTCCACATATGCAACGAATGTGAACGACGCTGCGGATCCCGTATCGGTCTCTTTAGTCACCTCAAAACTCACCAACCTAGGTGACATCCCTAATACCACATATCATTGTATCATAGCTGATGATCGTCATACTCGATTCCGAGTGACAGCAAAGTAGTATTATTAGTAGTAGTAGTAGTGTGTGTGTGTTTTATGTTGGCGCATATGAATCACTATCTTAGTAAAATAAGACTTAAAACTTCTGAATCAAATGCTACCCACACATCACTCCTCTACGTTACATAGCTATTCGTTTTTATCACAAACACAAAAAAATAATATTCATGTACCTCCTCTACGTGGATGTATGTACTTCTATGTTTTCTCTTTTCAACCTTTACTATTTAATCTCTTATGTTAACACCCCACAACACTTGCCGTCTCAACCATATACTTTTGTTATTAATTAGTGTAACATCAAATTTACTTCCCCGTTGTAAGTGATTGATGCTCTATACATCTCGCAAGAAACATTAGTCACGGAACGTCAGGATCATCGAGGAAAAGAGACATTGTAATCTTCAAATGACTAAAACAATCGACTGAGAATGGTATATCAATTTTCCAAACATGTCTTACAAAACTCCCTGTCTCCGCTACCACCTTGTCTCCCTTTATTTATTTAATATAGTAGAATCGCAATTGAAGGACGACGCAAAACCGGACACACATGACAGACATTCACTGCTCACTAATGTTCATAATTCACTCGCGTAAATCATTAAACTCAGAGGCATTAGACTTTAAAGATACGAGTGTTAGTCCGAGAGGTTGACGGAGAACTGCCCACATCCTCAGTAGTCGTGCCGGTCTGGCCACTGTATTAATTTAAATGTTGAGAGGAACGTGAAGGTAAGGCAGCTTACTTTATCATTTTCATGCAATAACGCGCAGATTTATGGAAGCGCCATCAACAATGCTGAGCCGTTAAAGCCGCCGTGGCCTGCCTGGCAACACACCACCGCCAGAAACGTCTGTTTATACCGGGTGACCAGTTACATCATAATAATAATAATAATAATAATAATAATAATAATAATAATAGCGATAATAATAATAATAATAATAATAATAATAATAATAATAATAATAATAGCGATAATAATAATAATAATAATAATAATAATAATAATAATAATAATAATAATAATAATAATAATAATAATAATAGCGATAATAATAATAATAATAATAATAATAATAATAATAATAATAATAATAATAATAATAATAATAATAATAATAATAACAGAGCTTATAATACAATACTAAAATCATACTGTATAGTATGTCCCTGGACATAATATCACAACATAAAAGCCAGGATAAAAGGGAGTTAAAATCACAAAAGTTAACCATCATGTAAGACCTTACGTATATCCACCTGTGTCTTCAGATGTTGTATAGTTGAGGGATATGTTCCTACCACCCACTGTGGTAACCCGTGTCTCCAAACGGCCAACCTATATGATCTACAGCAAACCTATCCACCAATCATGTCCGTCGTTACACGACCAATACCCATTCATTCATAAATAGTGATACTACTACTGCGACGGTGCCGTTTGGAGACAAGGGTTACCACAGGAGGTGTAGGAACACATTTACGCAACTATACCACAACACCAATTGATTCCATCTGGGTCATTCTTGTCTACTCGGGTTGGTCACCTCACAAGATGAGTGCCCCTGTTGTGGTGTAGGCCAGATGAGTGCCCCCGTTGTGGTGTAGGCCAGGTGAGTGCCCCAGTTGTGGTGTAGGCCTGGTGAGTGCCCCCGTTGTGATGTGGGCCAGGTGAGTGCCCCCGTTGTGGTGTAGGTCAGATGAGTGCCCCAGTTGTGGTGTAGACCAGACAAGTGATCGCAGGTACCTTCGTGCCCAATGAAAGTTTGAACTCTCGTGCTTGGCTAGCGTACAGCGAATGAGGGTGCGCCAAGTCCGTAGACTTGCATGGTTAATTAGGGTGCGCCAAGTCCGTAGACTTGCATCGTTTTCCATCGTAAATAAAATGGTTAATTAATGCCTTCCTAAAGAAACCATCGACATGGGACCGGGTTTGTTCCACTACGAATTTTTTGCGATTTTTCTACCAAGTTTGATGAAAAACGATTGTGCCGTTTCGGCTGCCCAGAACACACACACACACAGACAGACACACGGCTATTCCTATAGTATATGAGATAATCATGGTCGTGGTTGTTATAATCATGATCGTGGTTGTTATAATCATGGTCGTGGGGGTTATAATCATAGTCGTGGTTGTTATAATCATGGTCGTGGTTGTTATAATCATGGTCGTGGTTGTTATAATCATGGTCGTGGTTGTTATAATCATGGTCGTGGTTGTTATAATTATGGACGTGGTTGTTATAATCATGGTCGTGGTTGTTGCAATCATAGTCGTGGTTGTTATAATCAGGGTCGTGGTTATGATCATGGTCGTAGTTGTTATAATCATGGTCGTGGGTGTTATAATCATCGTCGTGGTTGTTATAATCATAGTCGTGGTTATGATCATAGTCGTGGTTGTTATAATCATGGTCGTGATTGTTATAATCATAGTCTTGGTTGTTATAATCATGGTCGTGGTTGTTATAATCATGGTCGTGGTTGTTATAATCATGGTCGTGGTCGTGATACCTACAGTATCTAATATACTATAAGAATAAATAGAATAAAGATTAGAAAAATTAATTAAAGAAATATTCGCCATAAGGAGAGGTTAAAATCATAAACAAAAATATTATGAATCACCGATGATCATTCCGAGATAAATTATATTATGAAGAGAAGTGACCTTGATTCTGGTTAAATTAGTCACCATCTGCTTCAGTCATCTCCTGTGTTAAGTCATCATAGTCACCATCTACGTTAGTCAGTTTTAGGCCCATCTCACATGACTGACCGACCATCGATGTTCTTTCCGCGCGAGGGTGTTAGTTTTCAATGCGTCTTTTTATTTACGCTGGTGGATGTAAGACCTCCTGCCCTCACTGACGCAGCTATGATCAATTTGGTGTTATTCTTGTTTATAAATGCAATTGTTTATAAGTGCAATTCCTCCAAACTTTTATATTCGAAAGTTAAGAAACAGGGTTTCTTTTATATATATTTGTCCTTCTTATAATGGCTCATAACAACACGCAACATTGTAAAGTTGGCCTTAACGTTTGCCTTACAAACGATAAATCCTCTATGGTAAAGTGGTTGCTGGTATGGGGGAGACGTTCCTAAGGTATTAAACACCTTCATGGACAAAGCCTCTAAATTAATATTTAAAAAAAAATTGCTCTTAACACGTTTTAAATTATATAATTTGTCCCTAGAGTGGCTCATAGTAATGCGTAATATTGTAAACTATTACCATACTGTATTTTGCTCATGGCGTGGCCTGAGGGGCAGTGTACGTTGAACGCACTGTACCGCGACTTATTATATGTTTGATCTGTGGTCTTAAATCTCCCTACCAAAAGCCTGTCGATTATTTTTTTTCAATTATTATATGCGGTTGTTACTCGGTCTTGTAGGATGAAATGACTTTAATGAAGTTTTACTTTCCTTGAGCCAAAGGTATCACTAGTAGTTTACTTACTAACCACAGGCAGTGTATATTTGAAGTTTAGTTAGAGAAAATGTACGTGTTGGTAACGGAAAAGACGATGAACTATACTGTAATAAGTAGATTATATAGTAAAGTGTCTTTCAGCCTTGTACCGGTACTGAGAGAGTAAAGGGATATTATGAGGTATAAGAAGTTGTTTTGGATAGTAGAGGAAAAGATGGCACCTGTAGTATCGATAATATGTTTAGTTCTATAGAAGGAAGTGTTTTTGTTACCCCGAGAAGAATAGCAATCCGGTGCAGTCATGTTATACCTAAGTGTCATTGTTTTTCATTTGTTTTGGGTTTTTTAATACCAGACGCAGTACCCGAGTTGTACATAGATTGTAGTGGTCACCATAGGCACATAAAACCAATGATTTTTATTAGTCATTCTTTAGTTAACACAGAGTGGACAGAGCCTTGAAGCCCAGCAGAAACATGAGATTAAGATTACAATGTAAATAGAAAATCACAGAAATTAACGGTATTATTATTTTTGAGTGCGTGGTATTATGAAATGTATTAGAAACGTCTTTAATGTCATAGAGATAAAAGTCAGTATACTCTGTTGTTATTGCATGTATTTTATGCGTGTTAAGTTGTTCATAAGTGCACGTCTTCCCTGGCCGCCATGAGAGAATCAGACGTGTTTAGAAAATGAATTTTCAATTTTTATTTCAGGAGGATTAGGTTAGCTCCTTCATTACCTCCAACAAATTGACAAGGAACATATTGTAATTGTATATGTCTAATTCAGAGATGACTCCTTGATTTCCTAGGCTCGTGACGCCAGGGGTTAGTGGCTCAGGTAACCTCAACCAATTTTCTACTTCGAAAAGTTACTTTGTCTGTTATTTCCCTGATGTGACTCATGCCGTTCCCTGCTCTCGCGTATGACAGCTTAAATGAGGTAGTTGAGGGTAATGGCTGATTGGAACATAATTTCTACACCAGATTATTACAACATTCAACATATGGGTTATATCAGTGGTGGGCAACCTGAGGTCCACAAGACATAATTTAAGACCGTCGTCCACGCACATGAAACACCGCTGATCTGACCATTTATTGTACTTATGGCAATTGAGTATTTTTGTAAGTTAGTGGGTTTTACAGGAACATCATTTTATATAAATCACTGATAATATTAATTGATTTAACTTGTCATAATATATTTAGGTTCTCATACAAAGTAAGTCTTATTTATCTCCCTCCCTCCACCACTATCACCCCTGTCTCCCTCCCTCCACCACTACCACCCCTGTCTCCCTCCCTCCACCACTACCAAACTCGTCTCCCTCCCTCCACCACTACCACCCCTGTCTCCCTCCCTCCACCACTACCACCCCTGTCTCCCTCCCTCCACCACTACAACCCCTGTCTCCCTCCCTCCACCACTACAACCCCTGTCTCCCTCCCTCCACCACTACCACCCGTCTCTCTCCCTCCACCACTATCACCCCTGTCTCCCACCCTCCACCACTACAACCCCTGTCTCCCACCCTCCACCACTACAACCCCTGTCTCTCACCCTCCACCACTACCACCCCTGTCTCCCTCCTTCCACCAATAATAGATAATTAAGTTTTGTCTATTTTGGTTGAGGAGATTAATGAGATTTCAAATTAATTGTGATTTCATTAATTATGAAACTAGTTTTTTCATGAAGTAATTATATCTCCAAGAGGAGTCCATGTTGTCTTTCTCTTGATTCTTCTCTTCTACTTGCTGATAAAACACAGTTGAGTACCACTGTATGTTTAGGGATCAATTATAATGAAATACAAAAAAAATTATAAATGCTAATACATATTATAATCAAACGTGGTGGGTCAGTGGACAATTGCCTGTCTCGGTTTGGGTGAGAGCGGTCGAGCCTGACGAGAGCGCGGGACCTTTTTATTTACGTTTGTAGGGCGACTCCTTTTTTATCTTGTGTTAGTGTGTATAAAAACATTGATCAACTTATGGCTTTGAAAACTATCAGCGGCAACTGGTGAAACACATCAAGTCCACGATATTTAATGGAGACATTTTACAGGAGCCGACCACACACACACACACACACACACACACACACACACACACACACACACACACACACACCAATATAGCCAAGCACTGTGTACTATAACAGGTAACAATTTCAATTCAATTCAATTTCATTATTTATTCCTTGATAGAGGAAGCGGGATCCTAGTGCTGTCACTAGGTACCCCTGAACTGGCCTTTTAACCGTTGATTCCTTCTGGGTTAATGAGGCTGGAACATGTAAATTATATAGGGTTTTAGTAGCGAAACACAATTGTCTGTTATCTATTTATTGAGGAACTATCTCATATACAGTTCCAAGTGTATATCACCGTAACTTAGTCACTGTAGCTATGAGTGTTAAGATGAGGACGAAGGCTATATTAAATAGCTCTTCTAAATACGTCCGTTTGGTGTGAGGTGTTGAGTGACAATCCGCTTGTTTTTAATCGCTGATCTTAAGAGTCTTGGGGGCCGCGCCTCAAGGAACTTACCCATCACGTGATGTGACCATGTCACCTCATAGCCAGTGGAAAATTACAGGGGATAATATGATTATATAAGCCCAATGTACTGCCCTGATATTCATATAAGAACTAAGGGGCTAATACACCCCTTTACAATAACACCAGAAGCATCTGGCAAGTGTCACAAGTATATATAAATATTATAAAGGGGCTTACTAAGGAAGGAAGGAAGGAAGGATATTCCTTTAACATATCATCAACATTATTTACATAATATCTTGCCAGTATGGGAAGGATCATCGTGTCTCCATCAGGGGGTCGTGGAGTGGTGGTCCAGCAGGCGTCACGGAAGCGTTGTGTTTGGGGTCATCTTAGGAGGTAACAGTCCAGGTGTTCACCACGGTTCTCACTATACGTCAGCGTAAACCATCATTCATTCATCCGTCTGCGCCACACACAAAAAACTATACTTCACGTGAAACAACAAAAATAACAAATTACTTTCACACATTGTTATTAGTACACAGCCATTTACCTTTATACTTGGTTTACGAAACATAAATACAAGTTCTGAAACATTCACCATCAGCGCCCCTCGTGGTGGACTGACGGCCTTGTCCCACCGTCATGTTCCCCGAGGCCATGATCAAACCTTGAGGGTGTTGGTGTTGGTAGTTGTTGTTCGTTGTCGCTGTCTAACACCCCCCACAAATACAAAAAACTATAAAAAAAAATATAAAAAAATAATAAAAAAAATAAATAAAAAGAAAAAAATTACGAAAATTAAAAAAAAAATAAAAATAATAAAATAAAAGGTACCGAAAAAAAAAGAAAAGGAATCGTAAATTAATAATTAATTAAAAAAAGAGAAAATAATAAAAAATAAATAAAAACAATAAAATAAAATAAATATATAAATAAAAAAATATAAAGATAAATAAAAAATAAGTGTGGAATGGTACAGCGGATGGGTCCACGAAACACCGGAAAAAAATAAGAATAAAATAAAAAAGTAAAAAAAAATAATTAAATAAAAAAAAATAAAAAAAAATAAGATTATTGGAGATAATTGCAGCGGATGGGTCCACGAAACACCAGAAAAAAAAAATAAAATCTGCAAAAAAAATTAAATAAAAGAAAAAATAAATAAATAAAATAAAATAAAATAAAAGGTACCGAAAAAAAAAGAAAAGGAATCATAAATTAATAATTAATTAAAAAAAGAGAAAATAATAAAAAATAAATAAAAAATAAATAAAATAAAATAAATAAATAAATAAAAAAATATAAAGATAAATAAAATAAAAGATTATTGAAATGGTACAGCGGATGGGTCCACAAAACACCGAAAAAAAAAAAAAAAAAAAAAAAAAAAAAAAAAAAAAAAAAAAAAAATTAAAATATATAAAATAAAAGGTACCGAAAAAAAGAAAAGGAATCAAATTAATAACTAATTAAAAAAAGAGAAAAAA
Organism: Homarus americanus; assembly: GCF_018991925.1. Classification (NCBI taxonomy): domain Eukaryota; kingdom Metazoa; phylum Arthropoda; class Malacostraca; order Decapoda; family Nephropidae; genus Homarus; species Homarus americanus. The sequence continues at coordinate 16,195 of NW_024719295.1, forward strand.
ATAAAATAAATAAATAAATAAAAAAAATTAAAAATAATAAAATAAGGTGTGGAATGGTATCTTCCGTCAGGGACAGCGGAAGGGTCCAAGAAGCACCGGAAAAAAAATAAAATACAATAAATAAATAAATAAAAAAATATAAAGATAAATAAAAAATAAGGTGTGGAATGGTACAGCGGATGGGTCCACGAAACACCGGAAAAAAAAAAAAAAAAAAAAAAAAAAAAAAAAAAAAAAAAAAAAAAAAAAAAAAAAAAAAAAAAAA
>NW_024719296.1:0-23213 GCF_018991925.1 Homarus americanus
CTGGCAGTGTCAGGTGTGAACCAGGTGTCAGCGGTGTGCCTGGGAGTGTCAGGGGTGTGCCTGGGAGTGTCAGAGGTGCCCAGGTGTCTGGGTGCACCTGGGGTGTCAGAGGGTACCTGGGGTGTCTCAGAGGAGTGCCTGGGGAGTGTCAGAGGTGTACCTGGGGAGTGTCAGAGTACCTGGGAGTGTCAAAAAGAGGAGTACCTGGGAGTGTCAGAGATGTACCTGGGGTTTCCTGGGGGTGTGCCTGGGAGTGTCTGAGGTGTGCCTGGGAGTGTCTGAGGTGTGCACCAGGGGTGTCGGGGGGGAGAACCATGGGTGTAAGAGGTGTGCCTTAGGTGTCCAGGGTGTACTTGGGGAGTGTCAGAGGAGTGCCTGGGAATTATCAGAGGTGTATCTGGGGAGTGTCAGAGGTGCAGCAGAGATGTCAGAGGTGTGCAGGGGAGTGTCAGAAGGTGAACCAGGGGAGTGTTAGAGGAGTGAACCAGGGCTGTCTGAGGTGTGCCTGCTGGGGTATCCAGGAGGTGCTGGGAGCATCGGAGGTGTGCCTGGGAGTGTCAGAGGTGTGCCTGGGCGTGTGTGTCATTGGTGTGCCTGGGGTGTCAGAGGTGTATCTGGAAGTGTCAGAGGTGTGCCTGGGGTATCAGAGGTGTGCCTAGAGTGTCAGAGGTGTGCTTAGAGTGTCAGAGGTGTACCAGAGTGTCAGAGGTGTTCCTGGGGTGTCAGAGTTGTGCCTGGGGTGTCAGAGGTGTGCCTGGAGTGTCAGGGGTGTGCCTGGAAGTGTCAGGGGTGTACAGGGAGGTGTCAGAGTTGTAACTGGGAGTGTCAGGGGTGTGCCTGGAGTGTCATGGGTGTATCTGGCAGTGTCCAGTGTGACTGGGTCAGCGGTTTGCCTGGGAGTGTCAGAGGTGTGCCTGGGGTGTCAGGGTGCACTTCAGTGTCTGAGTGCACCTGGGAGTACTCAGGGTGTGACTGGGGTGTCTGCTGAGCTGTACCTGGGGAGTGTGCAGAGGGTGTGCCTGGCAGTGTCTGATGTGTGCCTGGCAGTGTCGGCGGTGTGCCTGGGGAGTGTCAGCGGTGTGCCAGTGTCAGCGGTGTGCCTGGTGTCATGGTGTACCTGGGAGTGTCAGAGGTGTACACCAGTGTCAGAGGTGTTCCTGGGAGTGTCAGAGGAGTGCCTGGCAGCGTCAAGGGTGCCTTGGAGTGTCAGGGGAGTGTACCTGGTAGTGTCAGTGGTGTACCTGGGAGTGTCAGAGTTGTACTTGGGGTGTGATTGGATGTACCTGGGAGTGTCAGGGGTGTATCCGGAAGTGTCAGAGGTGTGCCTGGGGAATTATCAGAGGTGTACCTGGGTGTGTCAGAGTGTGTTAGGGAGTGTCCAGGGTGTAACTGGGAGTGTCGGAGGTGTAATTAGAGGTGTCCAGAGGTGTACCTGGGAGTGTCAGAGGTGTGCCTGGGGTGTCCCAGAATAGTGCCTGGGGTGTCAGAGGTGTACCTTGGGGTGTCTGGGGTTGCCTTAGGTGTCAGGGGAGGAACCAGGATGTGGAGGTGTGCCTGGGGTGTCAGAGGTGTGCCAGGGTGTCTGGGGTGTGCCTGGGGTGTGGAGGTGTGCAAGGATGTCAGGGTGTGCACAGGGGTGTCAGGGAGTGTGCCTGGTGAGTATCATTGGTGTGCCTGGGGGTGTCAGGGGTGTATGGAAGTGTCAAAAGGTGAAGACAGGGGAGTGTCTCAGGTGTACCTGCTAGTAACGGAGGTGTACCTGTGAGTGCTCAGTGCAAGTGTCAGAGGGTGTGCCTGGTAGTATCATTGGTGTACCTGGGGTGTCAGAGGTGTATCTGGAAGTGTCAGAGAAATTGTACCTGGGAGTATGAGAGGGGTGTGCCTAGTGTCAGAGTGTGGCCTTAGGTGTGTGAGAGTGTGGGGGTGTCAGGGTGTTCCTGGGGTGTCGGAGGTGTGTACCAGAGTGTCAGAGGTGTGCCTGGGGTGTCAGGAGGTGTATCTGGCAGTGTCAGCAGTGTGCACTGGGGTGTGTGGTGTGCCTTGGAGTGTCAGAGGTGTGCCTTGGAGTGTCAGAGGTGTGCCTGGGAGTGTCAGGGGTGCATCTGGAAGTGTCAGGAGTGTACCTGGGAGTATGAGAGGTGTGCAGGTGTCAGAGGTGCACTGGGTGTGTGAGAAGTGTGCCTGGGAGTGTCTGATGTGTGCCTAGGTGTGTCTGAGGTGTACATGGAGTGTCAGGGGTGTATCTGGCAGTGTCGGCGGTGTTGCCTGGGAGTGTCCGCAGTGTGCCTTGGAGTGTCAGAGGTGCAGCAGGTGTCAGTGTGCCTGGGGTGTCAGGGGTGCACCCCAGGAATGTCTGGGTGCACCTGGTGTGAGTGTCTGAGGTGTGCCTGGGGTGTCTGAGCTGTGCCTGGGGAGTGTCTGGGGTGTGCCTGGCACTGTCTGGGGTGTGCCTGGCAGTGTCAGAGGGTACCTGGGGTGTCACGGGTGTGCACAGAATGTCAGGGGTTGCCGCAAGGTGTCAGAGGTGTGCCTGGGGAGTGTCAGAGATGTGCCTTGGAGTGTCAGGGTGTGCCTGGAGTGTCTGAGGTGTGGCTGGGTGTCAGATGGCCCTGCCTGCTGGGGTCAGAGGGGTGCCTGGGAGTGTCAGAGGAGTGCCTGGGGAGTGTCCAGGGGTGTGCCTGGGAATGTCAGAGGTTTGCCTGGGGTGTCTGAGGTGTGCTTATGAGGGTGTCTGGGGTGTGCCTGGGTGTCTGAGAGATGCTTGCAAGGTGTCAGGGAGAACCAGGGAGTGCAGAGGTGTGGGGTGTCGGAGGTGTGCCAGGGGGTGTCAGAGGGAGTGCCTGGGGTGTCAGAGGAGGTGTGCCTGCCAGAGTGTCAGAGGTGTGCCTTGGGTGTCGGAGGTGGCCTGGGAGTGTGAGAGGTGCACCTTGGGGTGTGGAGGTGTGCCAGGGGAGTGTTGGGGGTGAAGACCAGGGTGTCAGACGAGAACCAGGGGTGTCTGATGTGTGCCTGGGGTGTCGGTGCCTGGGGTATCGGAGGTGTGCCTCAAGTGTCAGAGGGTGCCTGGTAGTGTCATTGGTGTGCCTGGAGTGTCAGGGGTATATCTGGAGGTGTCAGGGTGTGCCTGGGAATTATCAGAGATGTGCCTGGAGTGTCCAGAGGTGTGACTGGGGAGTGTCAGAGGTGTGCCTGGGAGAGTCAGGGTGTTCCTGAGAGTGTCAGGGTGTGCCTGGGGTGTCAGCGGTGTGCCTGGGGAGTGTGGGGGCTGTGCCTGGAAGTGTCAGTGGTGTACCTGGGGAGTGTGTTGGTGTGCCTGGGAGTGTCATTTGTGTGCCTGGGGAGTGTCAGAGGTGTACCAGGGAGTGTCAGTGGTGTATGGGAGTGTCATTGGTGTGCCTGGGAGTGTCAGAGGTGTGCCTGGGAGTGTCAGGGTGTGCCTGGGAATGTCAGGGGTGTGCCTGGGGAATGTCAGGGCTGTGCCTGGAGTGTCAGGGGTGTACAGGAGTGCCTGGGGTGTACCTTAGGTTGTCAGAGGTGTGCCTGGGGTGCAGGGGTGTGGCTTGGAGTGTCAGGTGTGTGTACCAGGTGTCATAGGTGTATCTGGCAGTGTCAGCAGTGTAACCAGGGGTGGCAGTGCAATGCCTGGGAGTGTCAGAGGTGTGCCTGGGGTGTCAGGGTGCTTGGGGGAGTGTCACAGGTGCCTGGGGTGTCAGAGGTACCTGGGGAGTGTCAGAGAGGAGTGCCTGGGAGTGTCAGAGGAGTGCCTGGGGAGTGTCAGAAGAGATGTGCCTGGGTTTCACAGGTGTGCCTGGGTGTCTGAGGTGTGCCTGGGGTGTCTGAGGTGTGCCTGGGGTGTCAGGGAGAACCATCAGGTGTGGGGAGGTGTGCCTTAGGTGTCAGGGTGTACCAGGGGTGTCAGGAGGTGCCTGGGGGTGTCAGGGTGTGCCTGTAGGTGTCAGGAGTGCCTTGGGGTGTCGGAGGTGTGCCAGGGGTGTCGGAGAATTGAACCAGGGAGTGTTGGGGTGAACCAGGGGTGTCTGGTGTGCCTGGGGTATCGGAGGTGTACAGGAGCATCAGGTGTGCCTGGGGAGTGTCAGGGGTGTGCCTGGTGGTCTCATTTGGTGTGCCTGGGGTGTCAGAGGTGTATCTGGAAGTGTCAGAGGGTGGCCTGGGGAGTATCAAGGGGTGTGCCTGGGAGTGTCAGAGGTGTACCAGAGTGTCCAGAGGTGTGCCTGGGGAGTGTCAGAGGTGTTCACCAGAGTGTCAGAGGTGGTGCCTGGGAGTGTCAGAGGTGTGCCTGGAGTGTCAGGGGTGTGCCTGGAAGTGTCAGGGGTGGCTGGGAGTGTCAGGGTGTGGCTAGAGTGTCAGGGGGTGTGCCTGGAGTGTGTAGGTGTATCTGGCAGTGTCAGCAGTGTAACTGGGAGTGTCAGCGGTTTACCTGGGAGTGTCAGAGGTGTGCCTAAGTGTCAGAGGTGCACTTCGGAGTGTCACAGGTGCACCTGGGGTATAGAGGTGTGCTGGGGTGTCTGAGCTGTGCCTGGGAGTGTCTGAAGTGTGCCTGGCAGTGTCTGATGTGTGCCTGGCAGTGTCAGCAGTGTGCTGGGGTGTCAGCAGTGTGCCTGGGAGTGTCAGCAGTGTGCAGGAGTGTCAGAGGTGTGCCTGGGGTGTCAGCGGTGTGCCTGGGAGTGTCAGAGGTGTACCTGGGAGTGTCAGAGGTGTTCTGGGGTGTGGGAGGTGCCTGGCAGCGTCAAGGGAGGTACCTTGGAGTGTCAGGGGTGTGCCTGGTAGTGTCAGTGGTGTGCCTAGAGTGTCAGAGTTGTACTTGGGAGTGTGATTGGATGTACCTGGGAGTGTCAGAGGTGTCCGGAAGTGTCAGAGGTGTGCCTGGGAGTATCAGAGGTGTACCTGGGTGTGTCAGGGGTGTGCCAGGAGGAGTGTCAGGGGTGTAACTGGGGAGTGTCAGGTGTGTTAGGAGTGTCAGAGGTGTGCCTGGGAGTGTCAGAGGTGTGCCTGGGGTGTCAGAAGTGGTACCTGGGGTGTCAGGGGTGTGCCTTGCAGGTGTCTGAGGTGTACACAGAGTGTCAGGGGAGAACAGGATGTAAAGGGTGTGCCTGGGGTGTCAGAGGTGTACCAGGGGTGTCTGCAGTGTGCCTGGGGAGTATCGGAGGTATGCCTGGGGAGTATCAGGGTGTACTGGGAGTGTCAGAGGTGTACCTGGTAGTATCATTGGTGTACCTGGGAGTGTCAGAGGTGTCTGGAAGTGTCAAAGGTGAACCAGGGGAGTGTCTCAGGTGTACCTGCTGGTAACGGAGGTGTGCCTGTGGTATCAGGAGGTGTTACCTGGGAGTGTCAGAGGTGTGCCTGGTAGTATCATTGGTGTACCTGGGAGTGTCAGAGGTGTATCTGGAAGTGTCAGAGGTGTGCCTGGGGTGTGAGGTGTACCTGGAAGTGTCAGAGGTGTGCCTGGGTGTGAGTGTGCCTGGGGTGTCAGAGGTGTTCCTGGGGTGTCGGAGGTGTACCTGGGGTGTCAGGGGTGTGCCTGGGGTGTCAGAGGGTTCACTTGGAGTGTCACAGGTGCACCTGGGAGTGTCTGGTGTTACTGGGAGTGTCTGAGCTTTGCCTGGGGTGTCTGAGGTGTGCCTGGCAGTGTCTGGGGTGTCCTGGCAGTGTCAGCAGTGTGCCTGGGAGTGTCAGCGGTGGCACCTGGGAGTATCATTGGTGGCCTGGAAGTGTCAGGGGTGTACCTGGAAGTGTCAGGGTGTGCCTGGGTGTGTCATTGGTGTGCCTGGGGTGTCAGAGGTGTACCAGGGGTGTTAGGGGTGCCTGGGGTGTCATTGGTGTACCTGGGAGTGTCAGGAGGTGTGCCTGGAAGTGTCAGGGGTGTACCAGGGAAGTGTCAGAGGTGTACCTGGGATTGTCTGAGGTGTGCCTGGGATTGTCAGAGGTGTACCTGGAAGTGTCAGGGGTGTAACTGGGAGTGTCAGGGGTGTGCCTGGGAGTGACAGCGTGCCTGGGGTGTCAGAGGTGTGCCTGGGGAGTGTCTGAGGTGTGTCCTGGGGTTCTGAGTTGTGCTTGGAAGTGTCTGAGGTGTACATGGAATGACAGAGGTGCATCTTGCAGTGTCATCGGGTGTACCTGGGAGTGTCAGAGGTGTGCCAGTGTCAGAGGAATACCTGGGAGTGTCAGGGTATGCCTGGGCGTATCAAGGTGTGCCTGGAGTGTCAGAGGTGTGCCTGGGAGTGTCAGAGGTGTGCCTGGGAGGGTCAGAGGTGTGCCTGGGGTGTCAGAGGTGTTCCTGAGAGTGCCAGAGGTGTACCTGGGTGTCAGTGGTGTGCCTGGGTGTCATTGGTGTACCTGGGGGTGTCAGAGGTGTACCTGGAGTGTCAGGGGTGTGCCTGGAAGTCCGTGGGGGTGGCACTGGGTGTGCCTGGGATTGTCAGAGGTGGACCTGGGAGTGTCAGGGGTGTGACCTGGAGTGTCAGGGGTGTGCCTGGGAGTGACAGCGGGTGTATCTGGGAGTGTTAGGGTGTGCCTGGGGAGTGTCTGAGGTGTGCCTGGGGAGTGTCTGAGGTGTGCCTGGAAGTGTCTGGGGTGTACATGGAGTGTCAGAGGTGTATCTGGCAGTGTCAGCTGTGCCTGGGGAGTGCACGGTGTGCCTTGGGTGTGGTGTGCAGGTGTCAGAGGTGTGCCTGGGGTGTCAGGGGTGCACTGGGGTGTGCAGGTGCACCTGGGGTGTCTGTGTGCCTGGGGTGTCTGAGCTGTGCCTGGGGTGTCTGGGGTGTGCCTGGCAGTGTCTGGGGTGTGCCTGGCAGTGTCAGAGGGTGCCTGGGAGTGTCACAGGTGTACCTTGTCAGGGTTTACCTGGGAGTGTCAGAGGTGTGCCTGGGGAGTGTCTGAGGTGTGCCTGGGAGTGTCTGGGGTGTGCCTGGGGTGTCAGGTGAGTACCTGCAGAGTGTCAGAGGTGTAACTGGAGTGTCAGAGGTGTGCCTGGGAGTGTCAGAGGGGTACCTGGGGTGTCAGAGGCACTGGGGAGTGTCAGGGGTGTGCCTGGGAATGTCAGAGATTGCCTGGGGTGTCTGAGGTGTGCCGAGTGTCTGGGGTGTGCCTGGGTGTGTCACAGGGTGTGTGGGGGAGTACCTGGGATTGTCAGAGGTGTACCTGGTAGTGTCAGTGGTGTACCTGGGAGTGTCAGAGTTGTACTTGTGAGTGTGATTGGTGTACCTGGGAGTGTCAGAGGTGTATCCGGAAGTGTCAGAGGTGTACCAGGGAGTATCAGAGGTGTATCTGGGAGTGTCAGAGGTGTACGTGGGAGTGTCAGAGGTGTTCCTGGGAGTGTCCGAGGAGTACCTGGCAGCGTCAAAGGAGTACATGGGATTGTCAGAGGTGTACCTGGTAGTGTCAGTGGTGTACCTGGGAGTGTCAGAGTTGTACTTGGGAGTGTGATTGGTGTACCTGGGAGTGTCAGAGGTGTATCCGGAAGTGTCAGAGGTGTACCTGGGAGTATCAGAGGTGTACCTGGGAGTGTCAAGGGTGTACCTGGGAGTGTCAGTAACTGGGAGCAAGTCGGAGGTGTAACTGGGAGTGTCAGAGGCACCTGGGAGCGTCAGAGGTGTACCTGGAGTGTCAGGCACCTGGGAGTGTCAGAGGTGTACCTGGTGTGTCTGAGGTGTACCTGGGAGTGTCAGGGGAGAACCAGGGAGTGTAAAAGGTGTACCTCGGAGTGTCAGAGGTGTACCAGGGAGTGTCTGAGGTGTACCTGGGAGTATCGGAGGTGTACCTGGAAGTATCGGAGGTGTACCTGGGAGTGTCAGAGGTGTACCTTGTAGTATCATTGGTGTACCTGGGAGTGTCATAGGTGTATCTGGAAGTGTCAAAGGTGAACCAGGGAGTGTCTGAGGTGTACCTGCTAGTATCGGAGGTGTACCTGTGAGTATCGGAGGTGTACCTGGGAGTGTCATTGGTGTACCTGGTAGTATCATTGGTGAACCTGGGAGTGTCTGAGGTGTACCTGGGAGTGTCAGGGGAGAACCAGGGAGTGTAAGAGGTGTACTTGGGAGAGTCAGAGGTGTTCCTGAGAGTGTCAGAGGTGTACCTGGGAGTGTCAAAGGTGTACCTGGGAGTGTCAGAGGTGTACCTGGGAGTGTCAGAGGTGTACCTGGGAGTGTCAGTGGTGTACCTGGGAGTGTCATTGGTGTACCTCGGAGTGTCAGAGGTGTACTTGGAAGTGTCAGTGGTGTACCTGGAAGTGTCAGAGGTGTACTTGGCAGTGTCTGAGGTGTACTTGGGAGTGTCAGCGGTGTATCTGGCAGTGTCAGCGGTGTACCTGGGAGTGTCAGCGGTGTACCTGGGAGTGTCAGAGGTGTACTTGGGAGCGTCACAGGTGTACCTGGGAGTGCCTGAGGTGTACCTGGGAGTGTCTGAGCTGTACCTGGTGCCTGAGGTGTACCTGGGATTGTCAGAGGTGTGCCTGGGAGCGTCAGGGTGTAACAGTGTCAGGGGTGTACCTGGGGTGTCATAGGGGTATCTGGCAGTGTCAGCGGTGTAACTGGGAGTGTCACGGTGTACCTGGGAGTGTCAGAGGTGTGCCTGGGACTGTCAGAGGGTGCATGGGAGTGTCACAGGTGCCTGGGAGTTATAGGTGTAACTGGGAGTGTCTGAGCTGTACCTGGGAGTGTCTGAAGTGTACCTGGCAGCGTCAGAGGTTCCTTGAGGTGTGGGGTGTGCCTGGTAGTGTCAGTGGTGTACCTGGGAGTGTCAGAGTTGTACTTGGGAGAGTGATTGGTGTGGGGTGTCAGTGTATCCGGAAGTGTCAGAGGTGTACCTGGGGTATCAGAGGTGTGCCTGGGAGTGTCAGGGTGTACCTGAAAGTGTCAGGGGTGTAACTGGGAGTGTCAGGAGGTGTAACTGGGGTTTCAGATGTGTGACCTGAGTGTCAGAGGTGTACCTGGGAGTGTCAGAATGTGCCAGAGTGTCAGAGTTGCTTGCCTGGGGTGTCTGAGGGTGTACCTGGGTGTCAGGGGGCACCAGATGTAAGTGTGCCTGGGAGTGTCAGAGGTGTGCCAGGGAGTGTCAGAGGTGACAGGGGAGTGTCAGAGGTGAACCAGGGAGTGTCTGAGGTGTACCTGGAAGTATCGAGGTGTGCCTGGGAGTATCGTAGGTGTGCCTGGGAGTGTCAAGTGTACCTGGTGGTATCTGATTGGCCTGGGAGTGTCAGAGGTGTGTCTGAAAGTGGCAGAGGTGTGCCTGGGGATGTGAGAGGTGTGCCTGGGGTGTCAGAGGTGTGCCTGGGTGTGTGAGAAGTGTACCTGGGGTGTCAGAGGTGTGCCTGGGAGTGTCGGAGGTGTGCCTGGGTGTCAGAGGTGTGCCTGGGGTGTCAGAGGTGCACTTGGGAGTGTCACAGGTCACCTGGGAGTGTCTGAGGTGTGCTGGGGAGTGTCTGGGCTTTGCCTGGGAGTGTGCTGAGATGTGCCTGGCAGTGTCTGGGGTGTACCTGGCAGTGTCAGTGGTGTGCCTGGGAGTGTCAGCGGTGTACCTGGGAGTATCATTGGTGTACCTGGAAGTGTCAGGGGTGTACCTGGAAGTGTCAGAGGTGTACTTGAGTGTGTGTCATTGGTGTACCTGGGAGTGTCATTGGTGTACCTGGGAGTGTCAGAGGTGTACCTGGAAGTGTCAGGGGTGTACCAGGAAGTGTCAGAGGTGTACCTGGGATTGTCTGAGTGTACCTGGGATTGTCAGAGGTGTATCTGGAAGTGTCAGGGGTGTAACTGGGAGTGTCATGGGTGTGACCTGGGGAGTGACAGGGGTGTGCCTGGGAGTGTCAGAGGTGTGCCTGGGGTGTCTGAGGTGTAATGGGAGTGTCTGGTGTGCCTGGAGGTGTCTGGGGTGTACATGGAATGTCAGAGTGTATCTTGCAGTGTCAGTGTGCCTGGGAGTGTCTGAGGTGTACCTGGGAGTGTCGAGGAATACCTGGGGTGTGTAAGGTGCACCTGGGCGTATCAGAGGTGTGTACCTGGGAGTGTCAGAGGTGTACCTGGGGAGTGTCAGAGGTGTGCCTGGGGTGTCAGAGGTGTGCCTGGGAGTGTCAGAGTGTTCCTCAAGGTGTCAGAGGTATACCTGGGATTGTCAGGGTGTACCTGGGGTGTCAGAGGTGTACCTGGAAGTGTCATTGGTGTACCTGGGGTGTCATTGGTGTGCCTGGGAGTGTCAGAGTGCCAGGGGAGTGTCAGTGGTGTTCCTGGGAGTGTCATTGGTGTGCCTGGGAGTGTCAGAGGTGTACCTGGAAGTGTCAGGGGTGTACCTGGAAGTGTCAGTGGTGTGCCTGGGAGTGTCATTGGTGTGCACTGGGAGTGTCAGGGTGTACCTGGTGGTGTCAGAGGTGCTGGGGAGTGTCAGAGTTGTACTTGGGAGTGTGATTGGTGTGCCTGGGAGTGTCAGAGGTGTATCCAGGCTGAGGTGTGCCTGGGGTATCAGAGGTGTGCCTAGTGTCAGGGGTGTACCTGGGGAGTGTCAGGGGTGTAACTGAGAGTGTCGGAGGTGTGACTAGTGTCAGAGGTGTGCCTGAGTGTCAGGGGTGTATCTGGGAATGTCAGAGGTTTACTGGGAGTGTCAGAAGTGTACCTGGGAGTGTGCAGAGATGTACCTGGGGTGTCTGAGGTGTGCCTGGGGTGTCTGAGGTGTACCTGGGGAGTGTCTGAGGAGTACCGAGTGTCAGAGTAGTATCTGCAGAGTGTCAGAGGTGTGCCGGTGTCAGAGGTGTGCCTTTGAGTGTCAGAGGGTACCTGGGGTGTCAGAGGTGTGCCTGGGAGTGTCAGGGTGTGCCTGCAAGTGTCAGGGGTGTACCTGGAAGTGTCAGGGGTGTACCTGGAAGTGTCAGAGGGTGTACCTGGGGTGCCTGAGGTGTACCTGGGATTGTCGGTGTACCTGGGAGTGTCAGGGGTGTAACTGGGAGTGTCAGGGGTTGCCTGAGTGTCATAGGTGTATCTGGCAGTGTCAGCGGTGTACCTGGGAGTGTCAGAGGTGTGCCTGGGAGTGTCAGCGGTGCATTGGGAGTGTCACAGGTGCACCTGGGAGTTATAGAGGTGTAACTGGGTGTCTGAGATGTACCTGGGAGTGTCTGAAGTGTACTGGCAGTGTCTGAGGTGTACCTGGCAGTGTCAGCAGTGTACCTGGGAGTGTCAGCGGTGTACCTGGGGTGTCAGGTGTACCTGGGAGTGTCAGCGGTGTGCCTGGGAGTGTCAGAGGTGTGCCTGGGAGTGTCAGAGGTGTTCCTGGGAGTGTCGGAGGAGTACCTGGCAACGTCAAAGTGCACCTGGTGTCAGGGTGTACCTGGTAGTGTCAGTGGTGTGCATTGAGTGTCAGCGTTGTACATGGGGAGTGTAATTGGTGTCACCTAGTGTCAGAGGTGTCAGTGTTAGGAGTGTACCTGGGAGTATCAGAGGTGTACCTGGGGTGTGAGGGGTGTACCTGGGTGTCACAGGTGTAACTGGGAGAGTGGGAGGTGTAACTGGGAGTGTCAAGGGTGTACCAGGGATGTCAGAGGTGAACCAGGGGTGTCAGAGGTGAACCAGGGAGTGTCTGAGGTGTCCTGGGAGTATCGAGGTGTCCTGGGAGTATCGGAGGTGTACATGGGAGTGTCAGAGGTGTACTGGTAGTATCAATGGTGTGCCTGGGAGTGTCAGAGGTGTATCTGGAAGTGTCAGAGGGTGAACCAGGGAGTGTCTGAGGTGTACCTGGGGTATCGGAGGTGTACAGTATCATTAGCCTGGAAGTGTCAGAGGTGTACCTGGGATTGTCAGTGGTGTACCTGGGAGTGTCATTGGTGTACCTGGGGTGTCAGAGGGTGTACCTGGAAGGGTTAGGGGTGTACCTGGAGGTGTCGGGGTGTACCTGAAGTGTCAGAGGTGTGCCTGGGGTGCCTGAGGTGTACCTGGGATTGTCAGAGGTGTACCTGGGGTGTCAGGGTGTGGACTGGGAGTGTCAGGGGTGTACCTGGGGGTGACAGCGGTGTATCTGGGAGTGTCAGAGGTGTACCTGGGAGTGTCTGGGGTGTACCTGGGGTGTCTGAGGTGTACCTGGAAGTGTGCTGGGTGTGCATGGAGTGTCAGAGGGTGTATCTGGCAGTGTCAGCGGTGTACCTGGGAGTGTCCACGGTGTACCTTGGAGTGTCAGAGGTGTGCCTTGGGTGTCAGAGGTGTGCCTGGGGTGTCAGGGTGCACTTGGGAGTGTCACAGGGTGCCTGGGAGGTGTCTGGGGTGTGCCTGGGAGTGTCTGGGCTGTGCCTGGGGTGTCTGAGGTGTGCCTGGCAGTGTCTGAGGTGTACCTGGCAGTGTCAGAGGAGTACCTGGGAGTGTCAGGGGTGTGCCTGGGGAATGTCAGGGTTTACCTGGGGTGTCAGAGGTGTACCTGGGGTGTCAGAGGTGTGCCTGGGGTGCCTGAGGTGTACCTGGGATTGTCAGAGGTGTACCTGAGTGTCAGGGGTGTAACTGGGAGTGTCAGGGGTGTGCCTGGAGTGTCATAGGTGTATCTGGCAGTGTCAGCAGTGTAACTGGGAGTGTCAGCGGTGTAATGGGAGTGTCTGAAGTGGCCTGGGTGTCTGAGGTGTACATGGAATGTCAGAGGTGTATCTTGCAGTGTCATCGGTGTGCCTGGGAGTGTCTGGGGTGTGCCTGGGAGTGTCAGAGGAATACCTGGGAGTGTCAGGGTATGCCTGGGCGTATCAGAGGTGTGCCTGGGAGTGTCAGAGGTGTACCTGGGAGTGTCAGAGGTGTACCTGGGAGTGTCAGAGGTGGCACCTGGGAGTGTCAGAGGTGTTCCTCAGAGTGTCAGAGGTATACCTGGGATTGACAGAGGTGTGCCTGGGTGTCAGAGGTGTACCTGGAAGTGTCAGGGGTGTGTCCTGGGAGTGTCATTGGTGCCTGGGAGTGTCAGAGGTGTGCCAGGAGTGTCAGTGGTGTGCCTGGGTGTCATTGGTGTGCCTGGGAGTGTCTGAGGAGTGACCTGGGGTGTCAAGTTGGATCTGCAGTGTCAGAGGTGTACCTGGGAGTGTCAGAGGTGTACCTGGGAGTGTCAGGGTGTGCCTGCAAGTGTGGGGTGTGCCTGGAAGTGTCAGGGTGTGCCTGGAAGTGTCCGAGGTGTGCCTGGGGTGCCTGAGGTGTGCCTGGGATTGTCAGAGGTGTGCCTGGGAGTGTCAGGGGTGTAACTGGGAGTGTCAGGGGTGTACCTGGAGTGTCATAGGTGTATCTGGCAGTGTCAGCGGTGTGCCTGGGAGTGTCAGAGGTGTGCCTGGGGTGTCAGCGGTGCACGGGAGTGTCAGGTGCACCTGGGAGTTATAGAGGTGTGGCAGGAGTGTCTGAGATGTACCTGGGGTGTCTGAAGTGTACCTGGCAGTGTCTGAGGTGTACCTGGCAGTGTCAGCGGTGTACCTGGGTGTCAGCGGTGTACCTGGGAGTGTCAGAGGTGTGCCTGGGAGTGTCAGCGGTGTACCTGGGAGTGTCAGAGGTGTACCTGGGGTGTCAGAGGTGTTCCTGGGAGTGTCGGAGGAGTACCTGGCGTCAAAGGAGTACCTTGGAGTGTCAGAGGTGTACCTGGTAGTGTCAGTGGTGTACGTGGGAGTGTCAGCGTTGTACATGGGAGTATGATTGGTGTACCTGGGAGTGTCAGAGGTGTATCCGGAAGTGAGGTGTACCTGGGAGTGTCAGCGGTGTAACTGGGAGTGTCAGCGGTGTAATGGGAGTGTCTGAAGTGTACCTGGAAGTGTCTGAGGGTGTACATGGATGTCAGAGGTGTATCTTGCAGTGTCATCGGTGTACCTGGGAGTGTCTGAGGTGTACCTGGGAGTGTCAGAGGAATACCTGAGTGTCAGAGGTATACTGGGCGTATCAGAGGTGTACCTGGGGTGTCAGAGGTGTACCTGGGAGTGTCAGAGGTGTACCTGGGTGTCAGAGGTGTACCTGGGAGTGTCAGAGGTGTTCCTCAGAGTGTCAGAGGTATACCTGGGATTGACAGGGGTGTGCCTGGGAGTGTCAGAGGTGTACCTGGAGTGTCAGAGGTGTACCTGGAGTGTCATTGGTGTACCTGGGAGTGTCAGAGGTGTACCAGGGAGTGTCAGTGGTGTGCCTGGAGTGTCATTGGTGTGCACAGAGTGTCAGAGGTGTACCTGGAAGTGTCAGGGGTGTACCTGGAAGTGTCAGGGGTGTAACTGGAAGTGTCAGAGGTGTACCTGGGAGTGTTAGAGGTGTACCTGGTAGTGTCAGAGGTGTACCTGGTAGGTGTCAGAGTTGTGCAGGGTGTGATTGGTGTACCTAGTGTCAGAGGTGTATCCGGAAGTGACTGAGTGTACCTGGGAGTATCAGAGGTGTACCAGTGTCAGGGGTGTACCTGGGAGTGTCAGGGGGTGTGTGAGAGTGTCGGAGGTGTAACTGGGAGTGTCAGAGGTGTACCTGGGTGTCAGGGGTGTATCTGGGGAATGTCAGGGTTTACTGGGAGTGTCAGAGGTGTACCTGGGAGTGTCAGAGATGTTGCCTGGGGTGTCTGAGGTGTGCCTGGGAGTGTCTGGGGTGTACCTGGGGTGTCTGAGGGTACCTGGGGTGTCAAGTAGTATCTGCGAGTGTCAGAGGTGTACCTGGGAGTGTCAGAGGTGTGCCTGGGAGTGTCAGGGGTGTACCTGCAAGTGTCAGGGGTGTACCTGGAGTGTCAGGGCTGTGCCTGGAAGTGTCAGAGGTGTACCTGGGAGTGCCTGAGGTGTACCTGGGATTGTCAGAGGTGTGCCTGGGAGTGTCAGGGGGTGTAACTGGGAGTGTCAGGGGTGTACCTGGAGTGTCATAGGTGTATCTGGGTGTCCAGTGTACCTGGGAGTGTCAGAGGTGTGCCTGGGAATGTCAGCGGTGCACTTGGGAGTGTCACAGGTGCACCTGGGAGTAGGAGGTGTAACTGGGAGTGTCTGAGATGTACCTGGAGTGTCTGAAGTGTACCTGGCAGTGTCTGGAGGTACCTGGCAGTGTCGGCGGTGTACCTGGGAGTGTCAGAGGTGTACCTGGGAGTGTCAGCGGTGTACCTGGGAGGTCAGAGGTGTACCTGGGAGTGTCAAAGGTGTTCCTGGAGTGTCGGAGAAGTACCTGGCAGCGTCAAAGGAGTACCTTGGAGTGTCAGAGGTACCTGGTGTCAGTGGTGTACGTTGGAGTGTCAGGTTGTACATGGAGTATGATTGGGTACCTGGGAGTGTCAGAGGTGTATCCGAAGTGTTAGAGGCGTACCTGGGAGTATCAGAGGTGTACCTGGGAGTGTCAGGGGTGTACCTGGGAGTGTCAGTGTAACTGGGAGTGTCGGAGGTGTAATGGGAGGTCAGAGGTGTACCAGGGAGGTCAGAGGTGAACCAGGGAGTGTCAGGAGGTGAACCAGGAGTGTCTGAGGTATGCCTGGGAGTATCGGAGGTGTACCTGGGAGTATTGGAGGGGTGTACATGGGAGTGTCAGAGGTGTACCTGGTAGTATCATTGGTGTACCTGGGAGTGTCAGAGGTGTATCTGGAAGTGTCAGAGGTGAACCAGGGAGTGTCTGAGGTGTACCTGGGAGTATCGGAGGTGTACCTGGGAGTATCGGAGGTGTACCTGGAAGTGTCAGAGGTTCACCTGGGATTGTCAGTGGTGTACCTGGGAGTGTCATTGGTGTACCTGGAGTGTCAGGAGGTGTACCTGGAAGGGTCAGGGTGTACCTGGAAGTGTCAGGGTGTACCTGAGTCAGAGGTGTACCTGGGAGTGTCAGAGGTGTACCTGGGAGTGTCTGAGGTGTACCTGAGTGTCAGGGGTGTAACTGGGAGTGTCAGGGGTGTACCTGGGAGTGGCGGTGTATCTGGGAGTGTCAGAGGTGTACCTGGGAGTGTCTGAGGTGTACCTGGGAGTGTCTGAGGTGTACCTGGAAGTGTCTGAGGTGTACATGGAGTGTCAGAGGTGTTCTGGTGCAGTGGCGGTGTACCTGGGAGTGTCCGGTGGTGTACTTTGAGTGCCAGAGGTACCTTGGAGTGTCAGAGGTGTGCCTGGGAGTGTCAGAGGTGCACTTGGAGTGTCACAGGTGCACCTGGGAGTGTCTGAGGTGTACCTGGGAGTGTCTGAGCTGTACCTGGGAGTGTCTGAGGTGTACCTGGCAGTGTCTGAGGTGTACCTGGCAGTGTCAGAGGAGTCACCTGGGAGTGTCAGGGGTGTACCTGGGAATGTCAGAGGTTTACCTGGGAGTGTCAGAGGTACCTGGGAGTGTCAGAGGTGTACCTGGGAGTGCCTGAGGTGTACCTGGGATTGTCAGAGGTGTACCTGGGAGTGTCAGGGTGTAACTGGGAGTGTCAGGGTGTACCTGAGTGTCATAGGTGTATCTGGCAGTGTCAGCGGTGTACTGGGAGTGTCAGCGGTGTACCTGGGAGTGCCAGAGGTGTGCCTGGGAGTGTCAGAGGTGCACTTGGGAGTGTCACAGGTGCACCTGGGAGTTATAGAGGTGTAACTGGGAGTGTCTGAGCTGTACCTGGGAGGTCTGAAGTGTACCTGGCAGTGTCTGAGGTAACCCAGGCAGTAGAGGAACCTGGGAGTGTCAGGGGTGTACCTGGGAATGTCAGAGGTTTACCTGGGAGTGTCAGAGGTGTACCTGGGAGTGTCAGAGATGTGCCTGGAAGTGTCAGGGACCTGGGTGTCAGAGGTACCTGGGAGTGCCTGAGGTGTACCTGGGATTGTCAGGAGGTGCCTGGGAGTGTCAGGGTGTAACTGGAGTGTCAGGGTGTAACTGGAGTCTGGTGGTGTATCTGGCAGTGTCAGCGGTGTAACTGGGAGTGTCAGGGTGTACCTGGGAGTGTCAGAGGTGTGCCTGGGAGTGTCACGTGAACTTGGGAGTGTCACAGGTGCACCTGGGAGTAGTAGGAGGTGTAACTGGAGTGTCTGAGCTGTACCTGGGAGGTCTGAAGTGTACCTGGCAGTGTCTGAGGTGTACCTGGCAGTGTCAGCGGTGTACCTGGGGAGGTCAGCGGTGTACCTGGAGTGTCAGCCGTGTACCTTTGAGTGTCAGAGGTGTACCTGGGAGTGTCAGGTGTACCTGGGAGTGTCAGAGGTGTACCTGGGAGTGTCAAGGTGTTCCTCGGAGTGTCGGAGGAGTCCTGGCAGGCTCAAACGAGTACCTTGGAGTGTCAGAGGTGTACCTGGTAGTGTCAGTGGTGTACCTGGGAGTGTCAGAGGTGTATCCGAAGTGTCAGGAGGTGTACCAGGAGTATTAGAGGGTGTACCTGGGAGTGTCAGGGTATACCTGGGAGGTCAGGGTGTAACTGGGAGTGTCGGAGGTGTAACTGGGAGTGTCAGAGGTGTACCTGGGAGTGTCAGAGGTGCACCTGGGAGTGTCAGAGTAGTACCTGGGAGTGCCAGAGGTGTACCTGGGAGTGTCTGAGGTGTACCTGGGAGGTCAGGAGAACCAGGAGTGTAAGAGGTGTACCTGGGAGGCTGAGGTGTACCAGGGAGTGTCAGAGGTAACCAGGGAGTGTCAGAGGTGAACCAGGGAGTGTCTAGTGTACCTGAGTATCGAGGTGTAACTGGGAGTATCGGAGGTGTACCTGGGAGTGTCAGAGGTGTACCTGGTAGTATCATTGTACCTGGGAGTGTCAGAGGTGTACCTGGCTGTGTGGAGAAGTGTACCTGGGAGTGCCAGAGGTGTACCTGGGAGTGTCGGAGGTGTACCTGGGAGTGTCAGAGGTGTGCCTGGGAGTGTCTTAGGTGCACTTGGGAGGGTCACAGGTGCACCTGGGAGTGTCTGGAGGTGTTACTGGGAGTGTCTGAGCTTTACCTGGGAGTGTCTGAGATGTACCTGGCAGTGTCTGAGGTGTACCTGGCAGTGTCAGCGGTGTACCTGGGAGTGTCAGCGTGCACTGGGAGTATCATTGGCATACCTGGAAGTGTCAGGGTGTACCTGGAAGTGTCAGAGGTGTACCTGAGTGTGTCATTGGTGTACCTGGGAGTGTCAGAGGTCTATGGGAGTGTCAGTGGTGTACTGGGAGGTCAGAGTTGTACATGGAGTATGATTGGTGTACCTGGGAGTCAGAGGTGTATCCGGAAGTGTTAGAGGTGTACCTGGAGCATCAGAGGTACCCGAGGTTCATCTGAGTGTCAGGGGTGTAACTGGGAGTGTCGGAGGTGTAACTGGGAGGTCAGAGGTGTACCTGGGAGGTCAGAGGTGTACCTGGGAGGTCAGAGAGTACCTGAGTGTCAGAGGTGTACCTGGGAGTGTCTGAGGTGTACCTGGGAGGTCAGGAGAACCAGGAGGTAAGAAGGTACCTGGGAGGTCAGAGGTGTACCAGGAGTGTCAGAGGAACCAGGGAGGCCGAGGTGAACCAGGGAGGTCCGAGGTGTACCTGGGAGTATCGGAGGTGTCCCTGGGAGCATCGGAGGTGTACATGGGAGGTCAGAGGTACCTGGTAGCATCATTGGTGTACCCGGAGTGTCAGAGGTGTATCTGGGAAGTCAGAGGTGAACCAGGGAGGTTGAGGTGTACCTGGGAGAGCAGAGGTGTACCTGGGAGTATGGAGGTGTACCTGGAAGTGTCAGAGGTGTACCTGGAGTGTCAGGGGTGTACCTGGGGCACAGAGGTACCTGGGATTGTCAGAGGTGTACCTGGAAGGTCAGGTGTACCTGGAAGTGTCAGGGTACCTGGAAGTGTCAGAGGCGTACCTGGGAGTGCCTGAGGTGTACCTGGATTGTCAGATGTGTACCTGGGAGTGTCAGGGTGTAACTGGAGTGTCAGGGTGTACCTGGGAGTGACAGCGGTATCTGGGAGTGTCAGAGGTGTACCTGGAGTGTCTGAGGTGTACCTGGAGTGTCTGAGGTGTACCTGGAAGTGTCTGAGGTACATGGAGTGTCAGAGGTGTATCTGGCAATGTCATGGTGTACCTGGAGTGTCCGCGGTGTACCTTGAGTGTCAGAGGTGTACCTTGGAGTGTCAGAGGTGTGCCTGGGAGGTTGGGGAGGTGCACTTGAGTGTCACAGGTGCACCTGGGAGTGTCTGAGGTGTACCTGGGAGTGTCTGAGCTGTACCTGGAGTGTCTGAGGTGTACCTGGCAGTGTCTGTGTATCTGGCAGTGTCAGAGGAGTACCTGGGAGTGTCAGGGGTGTACCTGGGAACAGAGGTTTACCTGGGAGTGTCAGAGGTACCTGGAGGGTCAGAGGTGTACCTGGGAGTGCCTGAGGTGTACCTGGGATTGTCAGAGGTACCTGGGAGTGTCAGTGTAACTGGGAGTGTCAGGGTGTACCTGAGTGTCATAGGTGTATCTGGCAGTGTCAGCGGTGTAACTGGGGTGTCACGGTGTACCTGGGAGTGTCAGAGGTGCCTGGGAGTCGAGGTGCACTTGGAGGTCACAGGACACCTGGGAGTTATAGAGGTGTAACTGGGAGTGTCTGAGCTGTAACTGGAGTGTCTGAAGTGTACCTGGCAGTGTCTGAGGTGTACCCAAGGTGTCAGAGGAGTACCTGGGAGTGTCAGGTGTACCTGGAATGTCAGAGGTTTACATGGAGTGTCAGAGGTACCTGGGAGTGTCAGAGGATGTACCTGAAGTGTCAGGGTGTACCTGGAAGTGTCAGAGGTGTACCTGGAGTGCCTGAGGTGTACCTGGAGACTGTGAGTGTACCTGGAGTGTCAGGGGTGTAACTGGTGTCAGGGGTGTACCTGGAGTGTCATAGGTGTATCCGTGTCAGCGGTGAACTGGGAGTGTCAGCGGTGTACCTGGGAGTGTCAGAGGTGTGCCTGGGAGTGTCAGAGGTGCACTTGGGAGTGTCACAGGTGCACCTGGGAGTTATGGAGGTGTAACTGTGAGTGTCTGAGCTGTACCTGGGAGTGTCTGAAGGACCTGGCAGTGTCTGAGGTGCACGGCAGTGTCAGGCGGTGTACCTGGGAGTGTCAGCGGTGTACATGGGAGTGTCAGCCGTGTACCTGAGTGTCAGAGGTGTACCTGGGAGGTCAGCGGTGTACCTGGGAGGTCAGAGGTGTACCTGGAGTGTCAAGGTGTTCTGGAGTGTCGGAGGAGTACCTGGCAGCGTCATAGGAGTACCTTGAGTGTCAGAGGTACCTGGTAGTGTCAGTGGTGTACCTGAGTGTCAGAGTTGTACTTGGGAGTGTGGATTGGTGTACCTGGGAGGTCAGAGGTGTATCCGGAAGTGTCAGAGGTGTACCAGGAGTATTAGAGGTGCAACTGGGAGGTCAGGGTGTACCTGGGAGTGTCAGAGGTGTACCTGGGAGTGTCAGAGGTGTACCTGGGAGGTGATAGGTGTACCTGGGAGTGTCAGAGGTGTATCCGGAAGTGTCAGAGGTGTACCTGGGAGTGTCAGAGGTGTACCTGGAGTGTCAGGGTGTACCTGGGAGTGTCAGGTGTACCTGAGAGTCAGGAGGTGTACCTGGGAGTGTCAGAGGTACTTGGGAGGTGATTGGTGTACCTGGGAGTGTCAGAGTATCCGGAAGTGTCAGAGGTACCTGAGTATCAGAGGTGTACCTGGGAGTGTCAGGGGTGTACCTGGGAGTGTCAGGGGTGTAACTGGGAGTGTCGGAGGTGTACCTGGGAGGTCAGAGGTGTACCTGGAGAGTCAGTGTATTGAAGTCAGAGGTTACTGGGAGGCCGAGGTGTACCTGGGAGTGTCAGAGATGTACCTGGGAGTGTCTGAGGTGTACCTGGGAGTGACTGAGGTGAACCTGGGAGTGTCTGAGGTGTACCTGGGAGTGTCAGAGTAGTACCTGCGAGTTGCAAGGTGTACCTGGGACTGTCAGAGGTGTACCTGTGAGTGTCAGAGGAGTACCTGGGAGGTCAGAGGTTAACCTGAGTGTCAGAGGTGTACCTGCGGTGTCAGGGGTGTACCTGAAGTGTCAGGTGTACCTGGTGTCAGAGGCACTGGGAGTGCCTGAGATGTACCTGATTGTCAGAGGTGTACCGGGAGTGTCAGGTGTAACTGGGAGTGTCAGTGCACCTGGAGTGTCAGAGGTGTATCTGGCAGTGTCAGCGGTGTAACTGGAGTGCGTCAGGGTGTACCTGGGAGTGTCAGAGGTGTGCCTGGGAGTGTCAGGAGGTGCAACTTGGGAGTGCCGCAGGTGCACCTGGGAGTTATAGAGGTGTAACTGGGAGTGTCTGAGATGTACCTGGGAGTGTCTGAAGTGTACCTGGCAGTGTCTGAGGTGTACCTGGCAGTGTCAGAGGTGTACCTGGAGTGTCAGCGGTGTACCTGGGAGGGTCAGCGGTGTACCTGGGAGGTCAGAGGTGTACCTGGGAGTGTCATGGTGGTACCTGGGAGTGTCAGAGGTGTACCTGGGAGTGTCAGAGGTGTTCCTGGAGGTCGGAGGAGTACCTGGCAGCGTCAAAGGAGTACCTTGGAGGTCAGAGGTACCTGGTAGTGTCAGTGGTGTACGGGAGGTCAGAGTTGCCATGGAGCATGATTGGTGTACCTGGGAGTGTCAGAGGTGTATCCGGAAGTGTCAGAGGTGTACCTGGGAGTATCGAGGTGTACCTGAAGTTAGTGTACCTGGGAGTCAGGTAACTGGGAGTGTCGGAGGTGTAACTGGGAGTGTCAGAGGTGTACCTGGGAGGTCAGAGGTGTACCTGGAGGTCAGAGTAGTACTGGGAGTGTCAGAGGTGTACCGTGAGTCTGAGGTGTACCTGGGAGGTCAGGGGAGAACCAGGAGGTAAGAGGTACCTGGGAGTGTCAGAGGTGTACCAGGGAGTGTCAGAGGTGAACCAGGAGTGTCAGAGGTGAACCAGGGAGTGTCTGAGGTGTACCTGGGAGTATCGGAGGTGTCCCTGGGAGTATCGGAGGCACATGGAGTGTCAGAGGTACCTGGTAGTAACATTGGTACCTGGGAGTGTCAGAGGTGTATCTGGAAGTGTCAGAGGTGAACCAGGGAGTGTCTGAGTGTACCTGGGAGCAGGGGTGTACCTGGGAGTATCGGAGGTGCACTGGAAGTGTCAGAGGTGTACCTGAAGTGTCAGGGTGTACCTGGAAGTGTCAGAGGTACCTGGATTGTCAGAGGTGTACCTGAAGGTCAGGGTGTACCTGAAGTGTCAGGTGTACCTGAAGTGTCAGAGGTGTACCTGGGAGTGCCTGAGGTACCTGGGATTGCCGATGTACCTGGAGTGTCAGGGTGTAACTGGATTGTCAGGGTGTACCTGGGAGTGACAGCGGTGCTCTGGGAGTGTCAGAGGTGTACCTGGGAGTGCCTGAGGTGTACCTGGGAGTGTCTGAGGTACCTGGAAGTGTCTGAGGTGTACATGGAGTGTCAGAGGTGTATCTGGCAATGCCGTGTCTGGGAGGTCCGGTACCTGAGGTCAGATCTGGAGGTCAGAGGTGTGCCCTGGGAGTGTCAGAGGCACTTGGAGTGTCACAGCACCTGGAGGTCTGAGGTACCTGGGAGTGTCTGAGCTGTACCTGGAGTGTCTGAGGTGTACCTGGCAGTGTCTGAGGTATCTAAAGAGGAGTACCTGGGAGGTCAGGGGTGTACCTGGAATGTCAGAGGTTTACCTGGAGTGTCAGAGGTGTACCTGGGAGTGTCAGAGGGTGTACCTGGGAGTGCCTGAGGTGTACCTGGGATTGTCGGGAGGTACCTGGAGTGCAGGGGTGTAACTGGAGTGTTGGGTACCGGAGTGTCATAGGTGTATCTGCGTCAGCGGTGTAACTGGAGTGTCACGGTGCACTGGAGGCCAGAGGTGTGCCTGGGAGGCAGGTGTCATCTTGGGAGTGTCACAGAACATTTGGAGTCAGAGGTGTAACTGGGAGTGTCTGAGCTGTAACTGGGAGTGTTTGAAGTGTACCTGGCAGTGTCTGAGGTGTACCTGGCAGTGTCAGAGGAGCACCTGGTCAGGGGTGTACCTGGAATGCTCGGGAGGTTTACATGGAGTGTCAGAGGTGTACCTGGGAGTGTCAGATGCACCTGAAGTGTCAGGTGTACCTGAAGCACAGAGGTGTACCTGGGAGTGCCTGAGGTGTACCTGGGATTGTCGAAACCGGGAGGCCAGGTGTAACTGGGAGTGTCAGTGTACCTGGAGTGTCACAGGTGTATCTGGCAGTGTCACGGTGTAACTGGGGAGGTCAGCGGTGTACCTGGGAGGTCAGAGGTGTGCCTGGCGTCAGAGGTGCACTTGGGAGGCCAGCGCACCTGGAGTTATAGAGGTAACTGTGAGTGTCAAAGCTGTACCTGAGCAATACGCAACTGAACGAAGCACAATGA